>NW_010390954.1:0-16472 GCF_000710305.1 Buceros rhinoceros silvestris | reverse complement strand
AGCAAGCTAACAGCACTGATGATGGGAGAATCTGCGGTGTAGTTAACTGTCCCTTTCCCGGTGGAGCTTCACCTTGAGAATGTTGTTAAACAAGTCTCTTGCATCTCCAGCTGCGCACAGTAGATCTATGCTACTAGCCATGGTATGAATGTAATCTACCATAAAAAAACCCAAACTCTAGTTTCTCTGCACTCTTTTTTTTCTCTTTTTTTGTGCTGGGCTTTTAACCTCACTATATCCTGTACCTGAAGTAAATTACACTTTCTGTAAAAAGCACTTTTTTTTTTTTTTAGTTGGCAACGTCTCTTATTTCCTCCATTACATGAAGGAAAGGATCATCCTCCTCTTTCTCATTCAACGTGTTAGAAAATCTTCCCTCTGTGCACACCCCCACTTCCTAATCTGTCTAAACCAAACAATTCCAACTCTGTTCACATCATATTTTCTTCATGCTTTAAGTTTTTGTACCCATTCTTACATTCCCCTCATTTTTTGGAGACAGGATAGCCAAGGCTGAAACACACGATTCCAGCAGAAAATTGTCTCACTCCTTTACGGAGTGGGACAGGAGCAAGTTTTCTGAAGGATGTTGGCTCCATGAATGTTTACTTCTCTCATTCAACTTGTGGTTGCTTGTAGCCCTAAGCAGTACAATACTGTCATTGTTATTCTCTTCCTACTTTAAAATAGGTTGGAATTTAAAAAAGGAATTCCCTAACGATGAAAATATTCTAACATCTCACCCTTTCCCTGTTTTCAGACATGTTCCATTAATTTCATTATTTGCTTTGAGCAGTTCATTAATTCACTGGCAGTGAACATTGGTAATAGAGCAGGAGGGCTTAGAGGAGAGGTTTCCAGTCGCTAACCTCCTAGTTACTGTACAATTACTGGCCCTCTGGACTTCAAGCCAAGTTTTACTACCTTTGTGTTCATTAATTCCTCAGGTGCAAGCTCATGATTAAGACAAACAGAATTACAGTACGCACGCCCTAAGACTTAATAGAATAAATAACTGATCAAGCCAGTCCTGTGATTCACCTGTTTGGCCACCCACAGGAAATAATCGCCCACATCGCAGTACTGTTTCCCCAAATACCTTGCAAGAGCAGAGTCTGCAGCAGCTGTTACGTTGGTACTGTGAAATTTTTTTACCCCAACAAAAGTTTTTTTCTCTTGCTGTATTCCGACTGCCCAGCTATAGAGCAGCAGGTAACCTTGATCATCCCCTCCCTCTCCTCAATATCATTTAAGTAACACTGATGCTGTGGCCCCTATACTATGGATCCTGAAAATTAGTAACAATGGTGATCGCTATTTGTAGCCCCCTGCAAGTAAGGATGAGATACTTCTCAGATATCTAAAATGCAGAGGAACTAGTTTGCTACCCATTCAGCAACACATTTCAGTGTTGAAGTAGTAGTCCCTTCGCCAGCCTAATTTCAGTCCCCCAATCCCCCACCTCACTGGATGTCAGTGTCGGAAGAGGAGGATGTCAAAAGCATGGCAGCAGAGCAAGGTGGACCATTCCCTTGTCTCTGGCCCAGGCTGCATTACCCCTTACTGCCTTGTGCCAGGGTTAATCCTTGTTCAGGTCACAACGCATCAAGAACTCATCCAGCTGAAAACAACCCATTTTCTCAGATTTCTGGTCTGCAACAAGCTCACTTCTCTGCTCCAGCTCACAGCATAGCCACATTAGTATTAGCATTGGTACGAGGAAGGTGATAGAGTAGAGGTAGAAGGTTTTGGACACAGGGAGAAGGCTTCTGCTTTCAGCGGCAGCCAAAGCACCTAACATCAGCTTCCTGTGGCCACATAAATTCAGACTCGCTGAAGAGGATTCCCGTAATCTCTGTTTTATTCTTCTCCACAGTCACACAATTTTAAAATGCTTTAGAAATTTGTCCCTCTCCGCGAACATTTCCAGCAGAGAAGTGATTTGTCAGAGAGGATATGTAATTATCATGGGTGTGACATAAAATTTCTGGTTGTAATTGGGCCAAAGGTCAGAGTATGGTTCCCTCAAGACCACAAACTATTAATGATGGAAAAATATTCCTATGATCTCTGTTGTGCATTCCCAGACAATCTGGAGCTGCTGAATTCTTGGTTGTCAAATCAGTTATGCCACTGTATTGTAGAGTGCTTTAGTTTGTCCTTAGCATCTTTGGAATGCCCATTTCTTAACACCCAATGATATATCAAAGCAAGAATTGTTTTCCAAGCTTCCTGGAGACATCAGTTATTTTCTCCATCCAAGCCTAGGGCGGAAAACAGGTACACGTCAGGTGGGGACAGCAGACGAGATAAAAACGCCTGAAGCAAAAGGCAGAAATGAACAGCAAGTCTTAGACATACCTTTTCTGCTGCAGTAGTTGATTTCAGAGAGGCACTGAGTTCAGTTTCAGAGAGACCTGAGTTCTTTCACCCTGTAAGCTGTGCAAAAAGAGCTCCAGAGCCAGAGGAGCAACCCATGATCCTTAGGCAGGACCATTCCTATGCTTCTGTGCCCTCCTCAGCTGAACTCCTAGCGCCACCTCCATCTCTTTCTCCTTCTGACGTGTAAATGGCATTTTCTCCTCCTGTTCCACCTGGGATAAGGCAATCCAAGCGGGAAACAGGTTCTTCTGCAGAAAAGGTCTGTGTAGAAGAGTGGCAGAGAGTTGCAACACTTAGCTAAATTATGTAACTTGGCCAAGTTTCAGAGACAGCTAGTCTGCTGGAGAGTTGCTGAGGGAAAGACAGCAAGCACACCCCTCACTTCCAAACTACTTCCAGATTTAAAGAGAGGCAGCTTTCTTCAGAAAAACAGGTGCAGACCTCTGTTGCACCCACAAAAATAACCTTGCAGATACTTGCTATACCTGGATGAAAATTTCATCATGAAGGCCCAGGAATCAGGCTGTCATTCCTTCTCTCTTGTTCTACTCAACTGAATGAACATGAAAAGCACACCAACTTAAAACTGGTACGTGAAGCTGTATTAGGTCACAAAGCCACAGTATCACCTAGCTATCACCATAAACCAAGGATGGCAGCCTCCTTCTCTAATCATGATCAGAAATCAAAGGAAACTTGTTTTCATCCGTAAAGCATGAGCTGGAATGATTGCAATCTGCCGCAGGTTTGGCAGGCTGGCTTGAGCCAGGTCTCTGGGTACAGTCTGTCTGTTGAACTGCATGAGGATAAACCCCGTGAACTCAGAGTCTTACGACTCCGATGGATGTATGAGCATTGCTTTCCTTTCAAAGGAATTGCAGGGGAGGGTGTGTGTGCGTACGTGGACGAGTGTGAGAACCTCAGTGACCGGGACATAAACCTTTCTTGCTTCCTAGCATCAGGGTCAGTCAGGATGAGAGATCTGTCTGCATGCAAACAGATTAATGGCTTTAAGGAGGTGGGGGGAACATACGTAAGTCAGCCTGTATAGCTGCCTATCACCTTTCTCACACGAGGGTCTTCGTCAGTGGATTCAGGTCAGATAGGAACAGATGCGTTCACACCAACAAACTTACTCTACATATAACTGCTCTGCTGGTGGTTGTGACCAGACTTTCCTTTAAGGACAGCAATGATGCTTCTGTTCTCAGGAACATTTATTAGAAATATGAGACAAACATTAGACTTAACAGAAAAAAACTAATTAGAAATATGAGATAAACATTGTTCTAGTTCTCTTAGCTGAAGAATAGTCTCTTAAAAAGTGATTAAGTGTCAAAAGTGATTAAGTATCAAGGACTTTTGAAAAGGCCTAGAACAGGTAAAATCCTGTCCTACCCTTTCAGAAAAAAGTCTCTCTCTCTCCCTATCAACAATTTAGGTGCTTTGAAAGAGCTGGCCCGTTATCTTTGCACAGAAAAGTCAAGTCAGACACAGCAGATAGATAGATAGAATTTGTTCTCCTCACAGTTTAGCAGCCACCAAAACAAACTACGGGCTTATCCACGAGAAGACACAGACGAGTTTGGATGCCACAGCATTCACATTGGTGCGCATACCAAGGAGGAATTCCTACATACCAGTAACGGGGCTGAAGTACATGTTACAACATAGCAGTTAAGCTGTGAATTATTATTTTAGATAAGGTTAATGCAATACATACACAGTAAAATGTAAATCTGTCCAGTCAAAAAAGATTATGGAGCAAATGCTCAAGAGACAATTTGGTTGGTTAATTTTCCTGAGGTTTGTGGGAAAAGTTTTCGGGAATATAAAAATATTTTTCTAGTGTTTTCAAAAGGCATTTTAATTATTTGAGTGCAGATAGGCTTTTGTCCTTATAATTTAAAATTGGTCCTTTTCCTCCAAATTTTACACCATTTTTATATGCTTGATGAAGTACTTTTATTTCTGCCAACTATTTCTCATCATAGAAAATTCAGCTTTTCAGCAGCCTGATACAGGGATTTGACAGTAAGGAGGCATTCTTTTTATCAAGAATTTTGGTGTCTGGAGTGAGAAGGACGTCATAACAGGAATGAAATTGAGCTGCAAGATGCTAGTGAAATGAAATTACCTCTCTCTATACACTACTACTGCTGGTCCTCTAATACAGGTTTCACTTCACGCTTGGGGTCTCAAGAGTGTAGATAACTGAGCCAGACTTCTGTATTTGTGCAGAGTGATGGATCTCCCCTGAGCCTTCTCCTCTCCAGGCTGAACAGTCCGAGCTCTCTCAGCCTCTCCTATGAGAGATCCTCCAGTCCCTTAAACATCTTAGTGTCTCTTTGCCGGACTCTTTCCAGTATGTCCATATCTCTCTTGCACTGGGGAGCCCAGAAGTGGACACAGGACTCCAATGTGGCCTCACCAGAGCCAGAGTAGAGGGGAAGGATCACCTCTCTTGACCTGCTGGTAATACTCTGCGTAATGCAGCTCAGAATACCATTAACCTTTGCAGCAAGGGCACATTGCTGGCTCCTAGTCAACTTGGTGTCCACCAGGACCCGCAGGATGCTTTCTGCAAAGCTGCTTTCCAGATGCTCAGGCCCCAGCATATGTCAGTGCACAATGTTGCTCCTCCCCAGGTTCAGGACTCTGCACTCGCCCTTGTTGCTTCATGAGGTTCCTGTCAGTTCATTTCTCCAGCCAGTCAAGGTCCCTCTGGATAGCTGCATGCCCCTAAAGTTGATCTGAGCCCATCCAGTATATAAAGTATATATTCAGTAGGACGAATTGGGGAAAATATGTTTTATTTTACTTACTGCACTACTATATGTATCTCAGGTATATAATAAGGAGACATTAGTGTGAGAGTAGCTGCACTGCCAAATACAATTATTTCTTTAGGCAGCTCAACTCTATATCTCAATTCCATCATATACAAATTGGGAACGATAACCCTAAATTTTGTCTTAGTGTGACCAATTAGCTCCCAATGTTGATGATGATCTCAAATACTACTATGGTAAATAGCTTTTATGTCCTTAATATTCGTAAATCTCTGTAGGCAATAGATGCTAGGAAATGCGTAGGAGTTTTTGTGCAAGGCACAGCGAGAGTGTCAATTAATTATGTACTGAATTTTTTGTCCTGACAGTAAGAACTGTTGCAAGGGTAGGGAGAAGGGAGTATGTAGTCTTGTGGAGGTTGTAGTTTGCACTGGAGTTAGCAAGGCAAGTTTAAGCTTATATGGGCTACAGTACTACCTCTTAACTCTAACACGAACAAGAACCTTTGCTCAGTTAGGACTTTATCATGAGTTAGCTAACTTTAGGTGAGAATTCATTCCTACATTCCATCTCCTCCCTTCCCTCCATAAGACACAGACAAGAGAAAAATATTTGGTGTTTGAGAATACTGATTTTATTTTCTTTTTCAGCCATTTTCAAGTGTAGTTCAGCTTTGGGAAGTGAACCCTAAATACGAAGCCTCTACAGAACTCCATGCTTACTATCGGCTCTTTGGTAGTACTCTCTCTGATTCAACTTTCAAAATTAAAAATGTCTAGCTCCACACTAACTGTTAATTTTCCCAATTTAGCCTGGGGACTAAGGTGCATGCAATCTTGTTTCTTGTTCTCCAAATTTAGTCATTCTATACAATAAAACCTTATAAAGCATGCTAGGTATCAAACCAGTAGTTGACAAGCAGTGCAAGAAGACAACTCTCACACATTGATACAATGATTTTACATGGTAACAAATAAAACAAATATATTCAATTGTGATGGGTTTCAAAGTCATATCGTAATGGCTATGCTCCCTGACTAGATTATTGAAATAAGCAAACTCTTCTTAATGCAATTTTTCAAATCCTAATAATCAGACAAGTTTATAGGACTGATAGACATTTATGAATACAAAAATCTTCTCAATTGAAAAGATTATTCCAGGAAGAACACTGAAATGAGAGACACAATGTTCACAAATCCCTCTCTAGGGAATTAAAAAAATACCTCCAGCTGCTATAACCAACTGTTCAATAACATCATTGAGTGTTACTATGGTCAGGCTTCCCAAAAGTGTGAGGTGGTAAGTCTGGTTACCTTTGCATCAGAGAAAACAAACTACTGGGCAGTTGTAAATCACTTGGACATGTAAGGACTGCGGAGAGCAATTCACTGTCAACATGGAAAATCACTGATAAAACAGCTCAACCCCTACCTGCTGCTCCTGGAAAGTAAGTGCCAAACTGCTGTGTCAAGTCAGATGCTGTGCCATGGGAAATGCTCATTCCTAACGAGTATGCTAGTCAATCTTACTCTAGATCAGCTTGGCCCAAACAAAAATTTCAGCAAAGCCGGGGCACAAGACATTGCCATAGAAGGTCGTGACAGGAAGACAGTTCTGTATATGGAACATGTAAGAACAAAGAGAAGAGCAATTTTCTGTGTTGAGATCTAATAGTAGGTTCTCATGCAATTTTGGACAGCCTTTAGATTGAACTCTCAGGAATCTTCAGATCTCGTGTGCCTGATTTGATAGACCCAGTAACTAAGCCCCCTCTAAACTCTGCGAATTTCAAATAAGTCTTCTTCTTAGTTCCTTAAATTTGACTATCGCTAGGAAGAATAATTATGTCCCACTTTATAGGGTACTTCAAGTGTTTTGACATCTTTGCATGGTTCTGTATATAGAATTGTAAAATGTTATTGGCAACACTCAAAATTACAAGTAAGTAGGTGGAAGCCTGCTATGTATTACACATGCTGAAAACAAAACACAGAGGAACATTTTGAGCTGAACTGACCACATGATTAGATGATTATAGAGCAAGATGCAATTAGATATTGGGATCTGAACTCTTCTCTACCTGGAGACTGGGTGCTGCCGCTCTCCACAGCAGCTTACTCACTTAGTAAAATAAGCCTTTACCAGAATGGTCACCAAGTGTCTAGAATTACTACAACACGTGACCCAGTCTGAAAAAAGGCTGAGCTCTTTATTCCATTGTGCTAACCTCCTTCGGCATCCAGAGAAAAGGAGCTCTATAGTACAAGACTTGATGAGCTTAGTCTGTTTCCCAAAAGTACCAATTCTGCCATTATCTTCTTACAGACAAATACCGCAGAAGACTTCTTTTTAAAACAACATACTCCGTGTTTTCAGGACACCCAATGAGCACAGAGTCAAGAGCCACCTTCTAACCTTTAATTCAGTTCTGTACAGACAGGGGTGCCAGGCAATAGTTTGTGACGCTAACACACCTCTTCAGAGGAGCTGCAGGATTTTATACAGCTTATAAGAAAGAAAAGTTGCACAATACTTTTTAAAACAACATACTCCGTGTTTTCAGGACAGTGTTTTATGTTTACAAGCCAACTTCTATTGAAGATATTGAAGAAATTGCACAGGAAAGATGGGAGTTATGGAAAAATATAACCCCGTTGTCTTCTATATTCCATTCTTCAGCTACTTCCTACTAGCTCCCGTAAAGCAGAGGGGTATTGTGTTGCTTGGCAATATGGAAGTGGTGTCTCTCAGTTGGGGTTTAGGTTCCTGCCTGGTACACAGCACCCAATGAGCACAGAGTCAAGAGCCACCTTCTAACCTTTAATTCAGTTCTGTACAGACAGGGGTGCCAGGCAATAGTTTGTGACGCTAACACACCTCTTCAGAGGAGCTGCAGGATTTTATACAGCTTATAAGAAAGAAAAGTTGCACAATACTTGTTTCCTGGTCACCTTTCAGTAATCTAATGCCCTTCCTCCCGTGCATGCTCCAATTAGTGGCTAGTTCATTATACAAGGCGGTCTGACATTAGCATGTTAAGTCTCCTCCTAGTAATGTGATTTTTAGCATGCTAATTAGTCTGAGGTGACTTTAGGTTACCTTGGGGCGATCGCAGTTCCCCTTCTCCCATCCCCCTGGCCAGGAGGCTATTCATCTTCTAGTGCCATTAGCTCACCCCCGTGTTATCTTACAGTGATTCTTTACTTTGAGGACCGCAGCAGTGCAAGAAGAGCTAGCATACTGGTAAGGGCACATCGGAAGGGTATTATTTTCATTACAAAACCAACACACAGGCCTTTCCCTTCTTCATGTGAAAATACTAGTGTCCTGGAATTAATTGTCTTACTTTGTTTTATACCTTACCAAGGAAGTGTGAAGCTGTACTTTATACTACTAAGGTTTCTCAATGATACAGAAAATATAATTATGAAGGCAAAACCAGGGACCAGTGTAAGTGATCAGCATGCAACTGGGTTTGCATGAAAAGAAGGATGATTAGTGCTGCATTTGTTACAAAGTTCCTCATACGCAATATCCAAGTTATCATTGGAACACTTCATATGATGTATTACAGATGACCATATGAATAGCTTCAGGTATAAAGACACACAAATGTCTAAAACACTGTTTGGTTTGCCCTCTTTCTTACATGAGGTAATGAGAATTTAACTTCCTGGATTGTTCCATACGTAATTTTTATAAATTAATTTGGATAGCGTAATTAATTTTTATACAACTTTTAAATAATGCAGTTGAGACATATGTCATTGAGGGCTGAAAGAAAAACATGTTGGAAATCGCATCTGTCATTGGCAAAAGTCGAATCCTTATTCTGTGATCCTAATCATCATTTATTTCTGTGATACCGTAACATGTTTCTGTATTTCTTTATTGATCTTAGTTATAAGACAAATGTATACTGTGTTGTCACGTCCCTTCATTTGACACGTTTTGCCATCTCAAACCAGCTGGTGACTCTGGGATGAAAAGCACTATACCAGCATAAAACTGGAGCTGCTATGACAAATACCTTATTTGCACGGATACCTCATTCTGACTCCTAAATTTTGCAAAAGCTCTTCTCTTACAATGCTGATAGTTCCTGGAAAATGTTTATGCTCTGTGGTAAATTTGGAGGGAGTTTTGCTAGTACAGAGCATTGTTTATTGAGAGAATTTTACTATGTAAGTAAGAAGACAAAAATAACATATAAATTTAGTTTAAAGAAGGAGGTATGAAGATACTGTTGCCCTGGAGCAGAAAGAGAGACAATACTGTTCAAAAAAAGTAGAGACCGAAGTTTTCTGCTGGTGAGAAAATAGATTGTCTGTCTTATCCAACATACTGACAATCAAGTCCAGTTAGAAAATGGAGCTAAGTATTTGCATATCACTTAAAATTGTAGCTGCAGACGATTTGCTTACATCTGTGTAAACAGAATTCTGAGTTCTGGTCAGGTTTTTGAAAAAAGGAGACGACAATTCTGTATGTAAGGTTCGCCTACACTAACAGCAGTTGTAGATTTTTCTGAACATTTATTTAAAAATTTATTTTCCAGTTACCTTTATTTTAAAAAAGGAAAAACTGGTTTTACTTTTGTCATTGTTTTAATTAGAGCAGTCAGCAGCCTACACACACACACACAAATTCTATTCTTTTCTTCTTCCCACACTTACCTTCAAGGTTGACTTTGCAGTTATAAGTCCTAATTTACTTGATTAAGCAAACCCATTTTTTTTTCAGTTCCACTTATCCTTTAACATTTCGTAGCATTCCTATTTTCCTCAGAGTACGAGTATAAGCTGCACTCATATTTTGTTGTTTCTCCTTGAAGCATGGGGGTCTGAATACTAACATGACCCAACACAAACCGGTACTGAAACTGTCAAAAGTAACAAACTCAGCATTTTTAAAGTCAATTAGGCAGCTCTTATGAGAAAAAGCTTTTAGTATGACACCACTCAGCTAAAAACATCACTGAGATATAAGCGTATCCATGTTAGACTGCCACCAGGCAGTCACCTTCCACAGGTACGGAAAGGAAAAAATTATGGCTGAAGTTGAAAGCAAATTCGTACACATGAGTGTGCACACGTGAACATTCGCAAAGTGACAGGCACACAGATATCAGAGTCCTTTATTTGCTTACCCAAAGATTAATGTTTTTTATTTTAATGCTCGCTAATGAAATTGCTGTCCCTGGTAGGTTTCATTTTCCATTCATGGCTTGGCTTCACGGATGCAGATTTGGGAAGGGCTTTCCCCACACTTACTGCAGCGCACTGGTGGCTGAAAAGGCCAATGCGGGATAGGCAAGACTGGTTGCAAAGAGCACAGCGGAAGGTCTCCTTGGGTGGTACAGTCGAGGCACGGTTCTTTCTGCGTTGTCTTTTCTCCTCGAGACTGATTCTATGTGTGCTCTCAAAGGAGACAGCAGTGTTATGTATGGTGTGTCTCCAGATCTCCCGATTGGAGGCCAGGGTGGACCACTGAAGGTGGTCAATATGGCCAAGGCTGAGATGTTGTTTCAGGGATTCCTTATATCTCCTCTTTGGGGCTCTTCTCTTGCGGCAGCCGGTGGCGAGTTCACCATAGAACACAATCTTAGGGAGGCGGTGATCCGCCATCCTGGAGATGTGCCCTGGTAGGTACTGTGGGAACATCTAGACAGTCAGGAGTCTTTGGCCCTCTGAATACTCAGTAGCTTTTCTAGTCTGCTTTTCTCTCTCATTCCATATCCTCATAGTCACTCCTCTATCTGTAACAAGAAATCAGAACTATTTTCTGCTTCTACCTTCTTCAGTCGATGCAGGATTTTTTCGTCTCTGCGTTCTTTGGAGTCAGTGAGTTCATATGGAGAAACATAAACAGTGTATCTGCCTTTAACCCCCCTGATCTTTGTTATCTTCTTCTTTTATCTTGAAGACTTTTTAAGGTTAAGCCAAAACAATACTTCACATTATGTCTGGCAGAACAATTACAGAGGACTGTAGTCTTCTATTTATGCCTTAAGCAGAAAACATGAAGAAAAAGAGCCGGCAGAATCTGGTGTGTGCATTGCATTGGACTCACCCTCGTGTCGCAGTGTTTTGCGGTTTCCTGTTGCATTTGCTCCCTGGCTCTGGGAAACGTCTCTCTTTCACATGTACTGTTCCTCTCTGAGTGGGGAAACAGCTTTCCTAGTTCCACAACAACTTTCCTTTTCCAGTGCTCATTTTAGTCATGGGTTGGCTGAGGCTGCTGCGCAGTAAACTCTCAGCCACAAATGGAAATTTCAGAAAATCTTTTAATTTTGATTCACTTGGATCTTTTCTGTGCCAGGATTTCGATATTTATTAGGGAAAATAATTCACACTTCTAGTCTAGCAAATCTGGGTAATGCTGCACCTAGCAAATTATTGATTCTCTCCTTTCTTTCCCACCTACTCTTTTGAGATGTGGCTTGAAAGAGTAAGTACTAGGTACTTATGTTAATGCTTAGAAGTCTTAACACCCCCACCCCACCCCCATTCTTCTCTTACTGCATTGTTTCACAATGTTGATTGTTCATTGTCTTGACAAACAGCAGAAGAAAGAAGTTATTGACTTGGCAAAGAGAATACCACATAGCAGTAGGGGACCAGGAATAATTTAATCCACATCTCCAGATGGAATGATTCATGTGTTTTCTCAAACAAAAAGTAAATCTACACACAGCTCTGGAGCAAGCTTAAGAGAGACTGAAACAAATTCCTCCAAGCTGTCCTTTCAGAAAGAAAATATTTCAGATGTTCTTCCTTGTGTTGCTCAGAAAGAATGAATAATGAAAGTTAGCAATACTTTGCCTTGTGTACCAGGAGCACATCCCGACTATGTTGGCGCATCTGCAGATGTTGTTTCCCTTTCTGTGATCTTCAAGTCAAGCCTGTATGACCTGAAGTCTTGCGTCACCATTACAATGACAGTTCAACCAGTGATGTATAGCAGAACTTCAGGTATTTATGCATAAACATGCTGTGAAAGTCATGCTACCTCCAAGACTAATGTAACTTTGTATCCTTGATAACCTTCACCTGCTTTAAGACTATTTTGTCCCAAGATTGAGGCAAAATGGACTGTGGACCATGGAGGCCTTTCATCTGTCTCAGGTTGTGATGTTTAACAACTTTGACTAGTTCGAGTTATATGTTGCTAAATTCATATGCCCCATGCTTACGGAATGAAAGAAGGAAATCGGAGGCAATAGGTTTATTGTTTCTTTCTTATCTCCGGAGTTGTAAGTGCAGGTTACAATATCATTCACTGGAAACTCTCATCACTATTCCCTGCAGATCCGTGATCACATGGGTGATATGTAAGCAGGGTTCAAGCTGTGCTTTAGAGGGAGCATTCACCTCCTCTGATGATGTTAGAGAAGCTTTTCCTTATTTTTATTTTAGCATAAACTCTTATAGATCTGATCTAAACCTTTTTGGAAATCACTCAGCACTTGCCTTTCCCCACTTTTTCTTATTTCTGCGTGTCCTCTGTTCCTCCATTTCCAGTCTTTTTCCTTTTTCCTTCCCATCTTCTCCCACATGAAGAAGTATAATTATTTCCTGAGAAATGTAGAACACAAGAAAACAGAAAGACGAAATTGAGGAATTCTGATTGTTCTAGTCAAACAGTACTCTGAATCTTCAATTGTCCTCTTACGGATAAAAATTACATTTCTGCTGTCTTACACCTAGCCTTCCAATTTTGAGCCCAGTTTCTAGACTGAAGGATTGGAGATCAATTTCCTAGTCTTTCAGACTTCCTGTATGATATCAAAATTCTTGGCTAAAATGACTTACCTTAAGGTATTCTGAAGTCTACTGGTAACAGAGGATTCGTTGGGGATCTGCCTGGGCTATGGGCGTTGCTTATCGCACAGGAAGTCAAGAGGACAAGTCTAGTAAAACATGTGAGCTCTCCGGATGATATGGTAACACAGTTTTAAAAACACTGTACAAGGTGGACATTTCTTTGTAGATTTTAGAAAAGGACAAGAGCAAAATGTTTGCTTAGGTTTAACTCCATAAAATAATCTTGATAAAATGCACTGAAATCAACTAGATGAAAAAATAATTGAAAAACTGTCTGAATTTTATCTTCTGAAATGGAGGTCTGAGCTCAGCAGAAAATTTTCTCTTACAATCAAAATGATTGTATGTCCAGTTCCACAGTCACAAAGACTTCTGAAAATATCCACTACCACTGCGGAAAACAAGGTTGGTCTCAAATATATGAGTTCCTGAACGAAGCAATTACAGCATTGGGCCCAATTTTAAACTGCATTTTCACTAAATGTACCAAAGTTAAAGAAATCTTCAAACTGAGGAGTCTCTGACAACTTTATGATGCTTCTATGAGAAAAAACTTCCCTCATTTACTCACTAAACATTATTTCTAACTGATTTTTCTTCATAATTCTGCTTTTTCTCAAGCATATTTGTAGTTAGTCAGTAGAAATGTTAAAATGTAATAAAATTATGAAATATATATGACTATGAATTATATATGTGTATATTAATGATAAAATTATTTTGTGTCAAGTCTGTAATTTCTAGAGGCAAGTGTCTTGACTTGCTGAGCTGTCGTAACTTAGGCTAATATCAGAGGCCCAGAGGATAACCTTCTGCGTGTTACTATGGGGAAAGCAACTGTAGTTAAATAAGCACAGTTAGAAAAGCATCATGAAAAAAACCCACATAACTCACAAACGGAAAATTTATACAAGAATATTCATCTGGCTGCTTGCCATAACAGCCAACAAGCAGCAGCTTGACGCAGTTCACCAACCTGTAAAGATCAAACTATTTGGCAGATGCTCTCCACCTCGCAGAAACGATCGACCTTTGTACGAAGCGGGACAGTTAACCCCTACTACCAGTGATGCCTGACGGTGGAGGATCTCCAGGGCTGTCTGCAACCCAGCCTGACTCAGCATGGTTAACATTCTGTTCCTCCCAGCTACTGGCAATTGTCACTGTGATTATTCGAGTAGCTGGAAAACAGGGCCTGAATAAGCCCTCACAAGTTGGTGTCAGCATCAATATTTAAAGTCTAACATTAATATTAAAACTTGCACAGCTGGAAAGCTCATTCAGCCTTGTGAAATGCTTGGGACTGGTATTCGTGGATTATTTTCTTTCTCACCTACCTTGAAAACAAGCTCTTCATCATAATGATTTGAGAGAGAGCCAAAAAGGGAATTTTTGAAGTAGAAAACTTTAAAGAATTGAGAGCTGCTGGAGTCTTGTGCCAGTCTGGAAAATGTAAGATCAAAATCGAACAGGATATGGGATGTGAGAGTTAAAGTGCTGTGTCTCTTGAAGGTGAAGACTGAACACTGCCATTAGCACGGCCTGAGAACATACTCAGAAGATCACGCTTCGCACATGAGGCTTCCGGGGGAATCTGAGAATCCTCCGTGTTTTAAATACTTTATAAGTTAGTGCTGCCCGGACTTGGGTAGTTGTATGCCTGTCTTGTCAAAGAAATGTTGGCAGTCAGGGTTCCTCATGGGCAGAAACATGCGGTCAGGAGTGTTTAGGAGTTTTCAGTATCAGACTGCACCTGCGCAAAGGGTTCTGCCAGAAGAATGGGCTATTTATTAGTATTTTTACATCCCAATAAATCATTATCTTCATATTATTTTCTTCATAAATTTTGGATGCTTTTGTTCCTTTTTTTCCTTTAGCAGTACTTCAGACCTGATCTGACAAGACTTAATGTTGATTAAAAGCAATTGCACTGTAATGTTGATGTTATACTTGGAGATTTACCCAGCATCTGTGGAATAAAGCAGAAAGGGATTGGTTCCAACATGACCAAATCACCAGAGTTTCCACTGCTCCTTATGTAAACTGCCATATTTCTTTTTAAATTATCCAGCAGGGCTACGTGTCATATGAATAGTTCCATGATCTTCCTCAGCCTCAAGTGCAGAAGGGCAGGTACATCTTCCTGTTCATTGTTATGAAATATTTGTGATACAACAGTGCATGGTGTTTCTATGCTGCAAAGCCACCTCCGTTAATAGGATCTGAAGCCGTCATGGGCCCTGTTCTAGCTGCTGTGTAAATAATCACTAGGAAACCACGGTCACTCACTGCATTGCCTGTGATTATGTTTTCAGCACTCACTAGTATGTGAAAAACACGTTTTCTTCAAGTCATTTGGAAAACCACATGTTTTAATGAAGTTCTCATTGCTTTAATTTATCTATGCATGTTCAGCACAGTGTTACATCTGCAGACAACCTAGTGTGAGATTTTTTTCCGCTTATGTCCAAGGAATCTCTTCCTGTTCTGATGCAGCGGGTGTATATCTCCTCTTGGGCTTTTCAGATCTTACAATCTCCATTCCCCGCGACTGCACAATGGCTTCTACATCATCCGGATCTTACCGAAATAGACTGGTTTAAAATTATTTTATTTAACTTAGCAATGCATCCAAACCATTATGTGTAGCCACACTTCTTTATGCTAATCCCTTCAACTCAACGAACTGTTGTTATTAGTGGGGAGTGAATAGAGTCTTACAGCTGTAAGCTCTGTAAGAAAGCCCTGCGTCTGTCATGGTCGGAATGGTAAGTGCAATACTCTCACTAGTAGCTATACTAAACTGCATTTTTTCCATGACCTCCTTGGCACCTTTCC
This sequence comes from Buceros rhinoceros silvestris, assembly GCF_000710305.1. Classification (NCBI taxonomy): domain Eukaryota; kingdom Metazoa; phylum Chordata; class Aves; order Bucerotiformes; family Bucerotidae; genus Buceros; species Buceros rhinoceros. The sequence goes on along the minus strand of NW_010390954.1, from coordinate 631 downwards.
TCTCTCCAGCTTAAAGAGAACAGATCCTTAGTATCTTTTAGTATTTTGCAAGCAAGATTTCAGTCATGGGAGTATATTCCCATGACACTATGCTAAAGTTCACTCTGAAGAAGACTTCGAGCACTTCAAGATCATCCAGGATGCTGCTGAATAGCTGAGTTTCAGCTTTCGTCCTTCACTTATCATCCGTGTATTGGTAATCTCACTTTAATTCAGATGTGTGCTTCCATTAGACAAGTAGGATGTAAGAGTTCATTTATGTGCTGAAGGAAGATGCATTCACCCATTTATGATGAAGCAAAACAGTTGCACACGCACATACCATGACGGCATTAAAGTTGCTGATGGAGCAACTTTCAGAATTTTCTTTGTCAGTCAGACGTGTTTGCTGTGGATAAGTTAAAACAGGAGTTAAGGGAGAGATGAACATCATCCTATTCACCCCATTTCCAGAGGAGGAATCTCAGATCAAGATCAGTAATAGCTGGATCTGATCTGCCTTCAGAGCACAGGCCTACCCACACTCAGACACAGATTTAGAATCTTAGAATCACAGAATCATCTCGTTGGAAGAGACATTTAAGACCATCAAGTCTTAAAGACCCTGCACTGCCAGGGTCCCTAAACCATG
>NW_010390953.1:0-36736 GCF_000710305.1 Buceros rhinoceros silvestris | reverse complement strand
CCGACCTGGGTATGCAGTGTGGTCTACCACACTGAAATGGTGAGACAGGGTGGTCTTCTTTCTTGCAGGGCTGTCCTGATTAAAGTAAGCGGCTGACCAGTGGAATTTCGCTAGGTCCAATGCAGACCTCAGTCACACCTGGCAAATAAATAACTGATATTTTTTGAGAAGTTTACAAGATCTAGCATCTTGATAAGGATCCTGAGCTATTCTTTAGTGTGCAGCACAATCTTTCCCAGAGTATGACATTCAGATTTCATCTGTAACTTTTGATAAAGCCTATCTCCTACTACTGATATAATTTTGACACCGGTTATTTGGGAAGAAGAAAAACAGGACTGTTAACAGAAATCCATTACTCAAAGAAAACCCACCCCACCAAACCAAAACAAAAACAACTTCCAAAAACTAAAGGTGTTAGGGAAGAGAACACTCTTGGGACTTCTTCCCAGTGAAGGTAAAAATTCCCATGGATTTAAATGACAAATCCAAACATAAGAGAGAAAAGATGAGTCTTGTGTTTAACATCCTGCACTTATTGGCTCTGCTGCAGAATTTTATTGTAATCCTTTGTAAGTCACTTAGGGAATGCTCATTTTCCATAACATACCTCCAATTGGAAACTTAGTTTCAGGCTTCATTTTACTTAACAAAAGAGAAAGAATGGCGTGGATTTAAATTCCCTTAGCCAGAGGGAAGAATTGAGCGCATAAGTCTTTTTCTAATGCTCTACAGGCCATGTTTAAAAGGGAAAAAAAAAAAAAAAGATCTCTCCTCAGGTCTTCAACAGGACTTTACCTTTTTTGAACCTGACTGCAATACCTTAAGGTATTTAAATTCCTGTTCTACCCATTTGTCCCTTCAGTTGCACCTTGCAGAGCTGAGTTGGACTGTCTGCCTGTTGCAGTTCATGCTTTGACGCAGCTGCTCTCTACTGGGTGTGTGGATTCCTCACACAGAGACAGAAAATGAAACATCCTGACAAGCCAGGTACCAAAAGAGTTTGTTGGTAGGGAGCTTAATTTACAAGCAAGCATTGCAGATGTTTTTTGGATGCGATCTCAATGCACATCTTTATTACTGCATTGAAACAGACCTTTAAACTGTTGACGATCTCTCCATATTGGATGCTGCATGAATACAGAACAAATGCTGATTCCAACCTAAAGAAACTGTACTGAAGTTCGAAGGGTAAAGACAAGGATAGATACAAAGAAATAATAGCAATTAAAAAAATAGCAAAAAAATAGCAATTGGGAAGACAGGATACAGCATGGCAACACTTAAAGGTACTTGTGAAAACTGCATCCTTAGAACACATTTAAGATTTTTTTCTTATGAAATATCTTTACATAAATATTTGTAAAAGGTGAGAAAAAGTACAACTGTGAAAAATTCTTAGTTCTATTTTAGAGTCAATTATAAATCTTTCAAAGAACAGACAAGGCATCATGACAAAATACCCAAAGAATAGACCATCCAACTGACCTCTGCAGGAGAGTCAAGATCTGTTCTCACAGACACTGCCATTTGTTTTGTAAATTACTTTAAATGTGTAATTTAAAAAACCTTTTCATGTCAAAAGGCTTTAGAGGTTTTTAGTGCTTTTCAGTTTTTGTTAAGCCATTTTTGAAATTACTTTAATACTGATCTAAAATGATAAAGAAAAACATACTTAACATCCAATTTTAGATTTATTTGTCTTATTAGTCTAACAATGCATAGATTTAATATTGAAGGACAGTGAATAAAATATATTCTTTTCAAGTGAATAGATTGTTTTTATCGAATAAGAACAGTATCAACCTACCATGTCTTGCTTTGAAAACAATAAATATTCTCACAAAACAGGTTTTATGTACATATCCTTTGCTGCTATTATTGTGCTATCTAATTTGGATGTATATCGTGGATACCCAAACTCATTTTTATGTGACATTTATTTCTATTCCTAGTTAAAGCCATGCAAGGCATACTGTTATTATAACAGATGGCTTATTTCAATTCATAATGACTGAGATAAATAATAATGAATCATGTTAAGCAAGAACAAGCACTTCACTTTCTCTACCAGATACTCGGTGTCTGCCAATTTGAAAATCAGCCTAGGGCTCTGGATCTAGCTCGTCATCAGAAATGCAAGGATGCTCTCGGGTTAGAGTACCCAGAATATCCAGTTTAGGGAAAGTAACACTAGCAAGACGAAAGGACCTAAAAAGCTCCCATTTGGGCGTTCAGGGTTTGTCTTCTTAGCAATGAAAGGAATGGGAAAACAACATAAATCTCTGGTGTTGGAAGGCAAGTGAAGGAAAAACATTCCCTAGTGTTATGTCAGGATACAGTTATACCCAAGACACTTCCATTTATCTAACTCAGAGGGAAGAGACTTTTCCCTCTTTCCAAAAGGAGGTTCTGAGCTACCGCCCCACTGTCATTTTTCACTTCGTAATGAAGTGTCTTCTTTCTGATGTGGCATAAGTGTGCAGAACCTACATGTCTTTGAAAATGAGGAATCCGTTTGGAGACCTTAATGTTGGAAAGTAGGAATTCGATCAGATTGCCTACAGTTTATATTCTGCGTAGCAAGTTCGTTGAATGGCATAGCAGGTGTGTCCACCACCAAGTATACAAAACTTTGTTTACCTCGACTCATCACTCACCTGTTCAAGGCCTCCAGGCTTAGTTCCATTGTTTCTCTCTGAAGTCTTTATATCCTTCTCTCTAGACACATCGAGTCCTGCAAGAAAATACATGCTCTGAACTGGAGACACAGACTTTGACCACATGACTCTTTCTAAATCACAGTATAAACATAAGATGTTCCTTACAGCGCTGCATAGTAATAGAGGAGGACATTAATTTGATTTTTATGCTCTTGGGTTGAGAAAACAGCTGATGAATGAATAGAAATAGACCTTTAGAAACAGAACTTCATTTATCAGTTCTCTTTGCACTGCACAAATTTGGCCGAATCTATGGAATAACACAGGCCTCCTCGTAGGTACACACATTTGTGTTCCACTACTTTTCTCCCTATTTTGGGTTTATTCCTGAGGCATAAATGTTGCTGTGTGACCTTCTTACCCACATTGTTCACAGACCACCTCAGAGTGTTAAGACGTAACACCCGATGTTAAAGCAGACATTGCCCTCTCATCAGCTTTTCTTTTCCCAATGTAGAAATGATAGAAGTAACTGAGAGCATAGACAAAGCTGGTCAGACTAAGCAGGAAGCATTTTTTTTTTTCAATAGCAGTTAAAAGAAAAACAGAAACTGAATCACCAGCCTCTCAGATGACATGGAAGTCTTTGTAAAGAGCAATAATTTTGACCTGATTTCACACAGAAGAAAGAAGATTCCTAGGTATAAGCTTCTAGCGCTATCTGGATGTCTCTATGTACTAGCTGGGCCTGTCTGGAAGGCTTGCATACATGCACATGGCTCTGATGGCGTTATCAGATACTTGGACACCTGAACTGCTTCCACAGAAACTGAGGACTCTAATCCCCCCCAAAAGGGGGTCTTCATCATAAGAAGTTTGTTCCCAGGTTGGCACTCTGGCTGAGAAAAACAGGGCAGAAGGAATAAGGACACAAAAAATGATTGAAACACTTCCAAGTTAAATATATTCCATTTCCACATTTCTAAATTAAACTGTATTTCAGTTTTGAAAAGGCATTTTTCATTCAAAAGTGATATAAACCGAAAGGAGGGGAAAAAAAAGAAAAAGATTAAAATAGGGGACTAAACAGCTGAAAAGAAAGCAAGCAGATTGCTTTGGAAAAAACCAGCATTTTGAGGTGATTTAAATGATTATTTTTGTGGCTGGTTCTCTGCTTTAACGATGCACTAGAAATCTTTTCCTTCTCAGTTCAATGTACCCTGCATATGTTTTGCCTGTGAACTGCTAAACTGAAAAATGTATCGGGTTTTACCGCTTCTGTCTTCTCCTTGTTGACTTCTGCTAAACATCATCTTTTTTTTCTTGTCAGTGGCTACTGTGAGCATGTCTGAATGAGATATGCAGATGTGATGTACGTGTTTAAATCACTTCTGAGCTGTTTCATAGTTCATTCTACTCGGGAAGAATATGGGAATGCTACCAGACCAGATCCTGAGCAACCATTACCCTCACGCTTGGATGATACACAAAAGAGCGTGTGGGCACAAGTGCTTCATTGTTGGCAGTGAAAAGTTATCTATGCTATATATCCCACTGCATATTTATGAAGTGTGTGGGTAATGGTGGATGGGAGTCTGTTGTGACAGCAGTCTTGTTTATCTCATTTCCTATGATCTGTTTTTGTTATCTTCTTGTTTTATTTCTTTCACTGAATACTGCACTTTTTATTGCTTCACCAGACACCTTATAATGTCATTCTTTTCAGACAGAAGATACAAAACCAACATTAGCTGACTTTAAGAAGACAGTTTATACATCCATATACACTGGTAATTGGAGATGCTTTATAAGTTGTGAGCCTCTCAGTCCCAAACTTAACACTCCATCCTCCATCGGGAAGTATACCTATGTGTTACATCATTAAAAACTGTCAGCACATACATATTTCAGCGTAGTAGCAGAGAATCTATTAAAAATGATGTGTTTACCTGCCAAGGTGGGGAACACATGTGGTATAATTCTCTCTAAAGCACCTCCTAGCACAATGCAAGTTTCTTCTGCTGACAGCTGTACTGTAGTTCTTTACATTTGCCCTGTAAGCCAGATGTTCCAAAAATTCTTGCTGCTTTTTTTCTTGAAAACCTTCCCTATATGGCATTGGCTTCACACTTCTGACTACCTCATTTGGAGAGCAGAAGACGACTCAAGAGCCACACTGCATGGGCCTGCATGGTTGTACTCTGAGTCAGGAGGGAATATATCAGGTGCTCAGCTGGAGGGCTTTAGGTGCACAGGTGATGCGTATGTTTTAGTTTACATTTATCCACAGAGAGCGCAGTGTCTGTGCTGAGACTCCTCTGCAACTTGAGTTAATCAAAGTGTGGTTCACAGAGCTCTCAGGAAATTCAGTTGCCAGGAGGTTCAAGAGCATGGTCCACATCTGAACTAACATGCTAATATAGGTGGGCCTTGTCTTTACCACGCGGACCTACTGAATACAACACCGGTGCCCAGCAAGTAATAGTTACCATTACTTGAAATTAAATATGCTTAGAGCCATAGGCTATGAAATTAAAATTTGTGAGGAAAACAAGTTGTACTTGTAAATAGAGTGTATAGAAGAATCTTATTTTCTTCAGAATATATCTGTCCCTAAATTACTGCTGCCCAAAATTTTTTATGATAATCATTTCTTTAATCCATATTTATGTCTTCTGGTTGGAGAGGAAAACAAAAAAGGAAAACAAGTTTGTAGTTCATTGCAAATGCACATTGAGGTATTTAGTGTGCCCAGCTAGTACACCTGTGCTTGCTTTGTAGTGAATGAAGGCAGGATGTCTCTTTGCGGTCCTCATCGAACAGTGATTCAGTCTACAGCTATGCTGTGGGACTGGCGTCATTTTTGGTGAGTGCCTCAGACCTGGCTCCCAGGTGCCTGCTCCAGTTTTTCTGTATGGGCAAACATGCCATGGAAACATGGTTTGCCAGGTGTGACAGAGGAAGGGAGAGAAAAAGGAAAGGATTTTATATTTCTGTTTCTTATGCCAGGAAGATGACATGGTCAGTTGGGTCATGGGTACTTAGGACTGTGTCTCTGATTCTTGAGGACTGCTTTTTCCTCTCTTGGTTGGACTGACAACACAGGCAGCCTGAGAGTTCTGATTGACCTCGGCAGCTAAGTGACAAAAACTGGAAAGTTATGTCAAGCCTCAATTTTTTCTTCACTTTTTTCTGCACCGTGGTAGGAAACACTATGAAAAAGGGGAAATACTCTGTACATTATGCAGATGAAATACTAACAATTCAATCAGTGCCTTCTATTTGCAAATGTAAGGGAGCTTATATTCAGATTAATTAAAAAAAGGAAAAAAAAATGTAGATTTTATGCAGAAAGACATAAAATACATATGAATGATGCCTCCATCAGAGTAATGGATTAAGTGCTCACAAGAACCTTGTATTTAAGAAGCTAGGATAAGAAGCAGAATAATGAAGAGGATGTATGTGTATAGGGACACACAGTACTTTTTGGGACCCTCATCAGGTTATAAAATGCCTGTATTCTCTATTTTATGTTCAAAATTTAATTAAGAATTCTTTGATTTATTTACTAATCCTTGATGTGCTTCCAACATTTTTTTTCTCGTCATTTTACATTCAGAATTCCTGTGTTCTTGGTTAAAAAAAGGTATTTATTGCATTTTTGACGTTGAGTTTAATATACTAAATCTAAAATATGAAAGGTGCCATGACAACCTCATAACATTGTATACATTGAGCCTTGTTTACTAAGTTCCATATGCATCTCAAAATCTGCCTTCAGTACATAAATTGTAGCTTGTCCTTATCAGAATTCTGGGGGGAAAAAAATAGTTATACATAAGAATGAGAAGAAAATGACAAATCTGGCAATTATTTTTTGATCCTGTGTAATCCTGACTTCTTTTTGTAACAAATGGTTGCAAAAGCACTCTGATTTCATTGTGCAAGGATTTCACCATGGGAAATGTGATTGATTATGTGATTTTCACTAGATGTACATGCTAACACTTCTGTGTAGGTTAGCAAAAAACTTCAATTTAGATTTTGCATTGGTTTGTAAGGATTAGTAAGCATCCTAATATCCTCCTTCCTCAAAGTGAGGAAATAATATTTTTTAAAATTGGTCCTAATATGTAGAATTAAAAAAAAAAAAAGGTAATGTGGTGTCACTGGAAATGTGGAAATAGTATGTTCTGTCACTGGATGCCCCAAACATTTGCCAGGTTGGCAACAGGGTGCAAACTTCAAAGCAGTAATTTATATGCTGTTTAAAATATATGCTGAAACCAGAATTTTAGTTATGGTTTCACCCGAATAAACCCTGAGCAGTAGAGTTTAGCTGCCATAGTAGTATGCAGAAGAATGTGTTGGTGTGACATATAGAAATAAATCAGAAATGCATATTTATTATCTCTGTATTTATCAATTGAGAGAATGGATAATACATCTTGCAGTACAAACTGCATATCAAAATTAAACAATGTGGATTAGAATCTTACTCTTCAACAAATCTTGTAATTCAACAAATAAGCCAAATGTCAAGAATAGGAAAGGAAGTATTCCTGTCATTGAAGACACACAGCTGAGCTATAACTCTGCTGCAAAGAACTTACCTTTCAGGATTCTCTCCCCCGCACCTTCATCTCTCCGATGTAGAAGTTAGTTCTGCTCTTCTGTCTTTGCAAAGACAAAGTTGATGAGGACGTGCATGGGAGCTGGTGTTGCTGTGAGAACCATTCTCGGTTTGCATGGAGGACATTGCTACAGCAGTCAGAGGCTCTTGATTCCTGAACCATAACCTCCTGCCTTCTCTTACGGTGCTGTTCTAGCACGTCTGTGAGATGTCTGCATGTACTTTTCTGTACATATATGCATATCTAAACAACCACTTCTAGTTCCCTTTACTCCCACTGCAGCCTATCAGAGACTCTGTTCATTACTACTTCAACTGTGGTATGAAGCTTTGCCCTTTAGAAAAAAAATCAGAGAATAATCCTATCCATAATAAACTCAGCCTTAACTATCTGCTCTGGAGGATGAAGTTTGATCATAAGGAGATTAAAAAGGCTTAACCTGACATATTGAAACAACCACATGGGATCTCAAATCTTGTTATCAATTGCAGACAAAAGGGTTACATCTAACTAGAAATTCATTTTCAGTCTGTAGGATCTGGAAAATACTATTATGCAAGACAGGCCTGAGGGTTATGACGTATTGGTCATGTGCACTCCCTATTTCAAACTGTACTTTCCAGAATAAGGATTGTCATCTAGTTTTAGTGCAGCTTATCCATCTTGATGAAATAACAGAAAAGTGCATTAATGGAACATTACAGCTTTCAAATTCCATCCCCAGTTATTCAAATTTCTATTCTGTTCAATTCTTAAAAGTGTTGCAATAACATTCACAATGAAATGGTACAAATGGGAACAATGAGTTCAATACTAAAATGTTTGAGTAGTGCTCATTCATGGGAAGCAAATATCTTGACAAGGGTTATAGGCTGATTGTTAATGTTAAGGCTTATACTACAGCCCATCTCCAGAGTGTTATTTTAATGACACTATACCAGTTAAATTCCTCCAGGACTCCCGTTCTTGGCAGGCACTGGCCGCCCTGTGCCCGGGTCTGTGATGTCCGGAGGTAGAGCAGCGACTCTTTCATGGGCACCCCCTTGCCGTGGGGAAGGAGCTTGCGTGCCCTTGCAAGATTGAGAGCTGTGGTGGTGGTGGCATGTGCCTCCGGTGGGGTCTCCCAAGCCAGACAGGTCTCACCTGAAGGGTCAGACAAAGTGTGTCCACGGGCAGGATGGGCTCACTAGCCTTCGGGCAACCATCCTAGGAGCAGGACAACTCTGACTCCAAACCCGGGCAGATGGAGCTCGTTTAGCCCTGTAAGGCATCCATCTAAGAGAAGGACACTCTAACCAAACCTATGACCCGAGGACTTCGCTGTCACTGTCCAAGCTCGCTAGGCCCTGGCAGATGACCCTCAGGTGTAAAGGGTGGAGCCAGTTCTGTGCACGCTGCGCCTCACCTAAAAAACCCACCGCGCAGGCCCGAAGGGTGCACTCATCGCTTGCAGTGAGCATGGGAAAAGCCCTTCCCAGATCTTTGTTCATGAAGCCAAGCCATGATGATGACCAGTTAAAGTATATACAAGCATTTTTATTAAGTTTTTTACTTGTTTGGGAAACCAAGTGAATAACTACCTCGGCATCTGTCATTACCAGCAGCAGAGTTGCAGATAACCTAGTCTTTTAAAAGGCAAAACACTGATATATCCTTATTTCTTGGTGCTTATGGATGTGCTTTTGATAACCTGTGGGCTGCTGGTGTCACACCTCATTCATAGCTTCATGTTGAATGAGACAAAAATCTACCCATAATGAAATGCTGATCAGTATTAAAACGGATTATGCTCTGAGACCCTTAACATACAGAAAATAAATGTTTCCTTTTTTGTTATTGATTGCATAAGAGAGACTTCTGATATTCTTACATTTGTTTACACCTGTGTAAAAGAGAAGTTACAGGGAAAACCACATACATTTCATCGTGTGCTCAAAGAGCTCCTATAACGCAGCATCTAAACAACCTTCTGCAACACTGGAGAAAGAAAACAATGAGAAAAAGAGATCATATGTAGAAGAATCTACATGTGGATATTTAAAACTAGCATACAGACATTCTAGCATTTATATCAAGCATCTATTACTCATTTAAACTCCCGTTAAATATCCATCTCTAAATCTCTTTGTAAGCTTTCAGTTGAGTCATTTTGTTGGCAAGTTCACAGTGTTATACCATGACTCAATTGCCTAGAAGATTTAGGGAGATGTTTAGTGGAAAAATATCACCATACATTATAACCTGAAATAAATATGCAGTGGAAACCATCGAAGAGTTATTACTCAACAAACAGTTCTCTGTAGTTAGCCGCCCCAAACAGACTATGAAATGCGCCTGCTTGTTCCAAATTTACTAGTTTATGCGTGCCTGGTTTAACCTATAATGCATTTAACAACTGCCTTTTTTAGATATTTGCTATTAATTACATGTAATGTAATGTGAACTGTTCATCTAAAACAACATCTTTCTGATAACTGCCACTAAGGAAATCAAAACCTATCAAAACCGGTAACTGTCTTGAGGACTAAGTATAATTTTGCACAGGTTGCATTTACACTTTTACAGAAGTGATAATCTCCAAATGAGCTTTAACATAGGAATAAAAGCCTGTGTTTTCTACTGATCTGTACAAGCAAAAAAATCAGTTATACCAATATTTGTGAACAGATAAAAATGAGATGCTAAAAAATATTTGTGTTTTCCCCAAATGTTTAATGAACAGGAATGGGTGTGTCATGTAAGAAAGTCCTTTTTTTCTCTGGCTACCTGGTATCATTTCAAGCCGCCACCACTACAGGGACAGCTGCTGAGCAGCATAGCCCAGGCTACATGAGCTAATACCATTTTAAGATTGTCTGCAGGGCAGTGCATTGGTATAAAGAAGATAAATGACTTCCTTTCACAGTCATATATGGGAGTCAGAAGGTATATATAGGAAGTTTGCTACTCATTGAAGGGCCTGCTTGGAGCTGCAGCCCCTATTCTGAGGAGCGGCGAGAGGCTGTGGATGTCTCGCCAGGTACGGTGGGGAATTCACTTAACTGCACAAGAGGAAATTAAGTGGGTAGATTCTGACACCTCAGGTTTGGGGCAGGGTGGTAACTCATTCTGATTTGGACCCAAGAGTAACTCGGAAAAATGCAGGAAAAGAAGCTGCGCAGGTCACCTTTCCTTTGCTCAGGGAAAGTGAAGTCCCTCTTGTCCTTTTCCCAAGGAGAATAAGGAGGAACGGCTTCTGAAGAACTGCTTTTTTTTTTTTTTTTTTTTTTAGAAAGTGAAGTCCCTCTTGTCCTTTTCCCAAGGAGAATAAGGAGGAACGGCTTCTGAAGAACTGCTTTTTTTTTTTTTCTTTTTTTAAGATGATTTTGCATTTCAGCCTATAAATTCAGGATGGCTTCTTGAATTTGTATGGGAGTATTATCACTGGTATTTCAAATGTTATCTAAATCACAGCAAGATCTTAAAGCCCTGTAAGCAGTAGCCAGAGCACAATAAATAATACAGCAAATTATCCAAGACTCTCAAAAGAGTGATGAAGTGCATCTGGCTGTTCAAACACAATTCTGTCCTTAGTGGTTTTATAATAAAATAATTACATACATGGAGAAAGACATCTGCACAGCTGCGTACTTTTACAATTCCGAACAACCTTAAGAAATATGATTACCAGGAAAATAACTAAATGTCACTATATCCTAGTCTGAGAGCTAAAGTCTGCACCCTTTAGAGTAAATTCTTTTTGCTCATATCAATGGGATCAGGCTTTTAGGATAAGTGTAGATTTATGTCATTCACTGCATATTCTTCCACACAGAACAGGACTGTTTACCTCTATCCCTAAATCCCAGGATGTCAGCGTTCTTTTTTAAGGTAAACGTGAATCATCTTTCTCTCTTTCTGCCCAAGTATACAGGTAGTTCCTTTCCTGAATTCTCTGTAACACTTTATGTGTTTATTCTTGTAACACTTGTCATGGAGTCAGGGAAGTACTTTTAGCCTCATAAGTACACATTAAGAGATTTCCAAGGATGGTAAGAGACCTAACCCCTCTTTGTAGGTCTGTACCTATGAGATTGAGACATGTGCAGGGATCTGAGTGTGGACCTCCCAGACCTAGGACTGCCTCAGTAGAACATTCTACCTTCTCATCCACAATGTCAGTAATACTGAGGGATCTCAAGAACAGAAGGATTTTCTAGGAGTGGAAGGATGTTTCCAGACTGCCAAGTCACCAATAACTCCTCTCCACAGCAAAAGAAATCCTGAAAGTACACAGCTCCATGAAAAAATTACACAATGATAGGTATCTGGTATTCCCTGCCCCGTGGTGACAGCATCCTAGAAACTCCTTATGACAAACATCACCTCAAAATATCTATGTGTACCTATGGAAATCAATGCACAGTAAACTTCCTTAAGCTTTTCCATGAGACGATGACTCAAATTTTCTACAGGTCTAAAAATCTATTTCCACATGGAAAAAGAAATCCCTGACACATTTGGTAGGATTTTGTAGCCCTATTAAAAGCCAATAAAATTTATACACTTCTGGAAAAAATCCTTCCCTAACACTTTTCTAAGCAAGGCAAGGTAATGATTCAGCCAAAGAGAGCTTTTCTCAAAGTGAGAGTAATACTCCAAAAATTTTAAGTCCCTTTCATCTTTATTTTCTTAAGCCCACTGAAAAACATGAACCTTCCAAGTCTTTCACATTCAGCAAATTTTCATTGAAGCTTTCATGTAAAGCAGAAAAATAGTAGAACAGAAACGGGAAGGAGTAGAGTATGGCACAACTGTCATGGGAAAGCTCTCCAACTCCTGCAATTTTATGAACTGTTTAATAAATTTTTGTGCTGGGTAAACGAGTAGAAAATGTAGAGACTGTTTCTGGATTAATCTTCCATTGAGAATAACCCAGACTAATCTCTCATTGAAGTATTTTGTTTCCACTTTTCTCCTGAGCCTCCAGTAACATTAATGTGTGAGTATAGCACATCAGCTTATTTAGCTTCACAATGGTCATACTTGGTGGCAAATTATTAATATTTATAAAGAAAACTAAGTAACAGAAGGCTCTGTGCTGGATTAGCTATCTAGGAACACTTTTCTAATTCTGGGACAAGTGGAAACACTTAAAATGAATATTCTACTTTTGAGTGTTCCAACTGCCAAGGCTGGAAAAAAGAGGCAGCAGTTTCATAATTTCTGTCTTATGTACATCCGCACCTTTGAAAACTACCAGTTTTGGGACCCCTCATAAAATGTACTGAATCTTCGCTGGATATCTCCAGAGCACACCGGTCTGTTCTTGCCACCAATGATCTGACAACTTTGTCAGACTGGGTGTCAGTTTTCCTTTGCCTGTGCTGGGGCCAAACCATCTTTCGTTTCCAGGTGTTCTTACCGTAACCATTTCATTTTCTTTGTGCAGCAAAGTGAACCACTGGGCAAAGCAGTTGTTGCCAGACTGCTCCTGTTTCCACAGAACCTTACAGCTGAGAGTAAAGCCACATGAAAAGCTGTGATACCTGGGAAGGTATCTATCTGGCCATCAGGGCATCAACAGCATGTGTCCTACACCTGCCTAACACACTGTGTCCCTGCTCCTGTATTTCCTCTAAAGCTGGCAATATGTTGTGTTCTAGGGTCACGTGGTATCTGTGATGAGGCTTTAGCTCAGGGCACGATGGGGTTTTGTCTCTCAGACTGTGATGGAGTTTATGAGAAGCAAACAAATCACTGTCCTATTTTCACCACCAAGAGAAACACCATGCAGTTAAAGCTTCTCTTTGCTCCTAGATTTCTGACGAAGGCCTCTCAGTCACATTAAGCGTATTGACCAATTTGCCAGCAGAAAGATGAAAAATGCGTCACAGCTCTACACTTTGCTCCCTTTGGCTTCAGTGGACATAAGTGTATGAGCTGATTCTGGAGTATTTAAGCCAGATCCTGTGGAACAAGAAAACCCATGATGCAGTCAAGGACCTAATTCTGCCGTCATTCAGTCTAACTAATTGCATGAAGGGTCAGGGCCATATTAGTTTTCCAACCTAAATTCTTTTATTTCTTGAAAGCAATAAATCTGAAGCAGAAACCACTGTCTATTCTCTAGGTATAGATTTATTTTCTGCTCTGCAGTTCTCAGGAATCATTCCTGAAACAGTGAACTTTTCTAAATGTCAGTTAAGAGGTTCACTGATTTCTTTGCTCATTTGCTAAAACTGCTGTCTGTGCTTACTCTCCGGGTCCGTTCCTTTAGCTCATCCCACCAAGCCACTCTGTAAGCAGTAACTGTGTCTGCACTTCTGGCCAGTGCTGTTCTCTCCCGTTCTTTCCCTGCTGCCTTTCAGAGATGGATCCATGACTTCATCAGAAAAAAAGTAACTAAAAAATTTGACTGATAATTCAACAGTTGATATAAACCTTTTACAAATTTTGAGACAAGTCTGTGTTTTCTTTCTCTTTTGTTTATTAAGTATATATGGATTGGAAAATTCCTTACCTTTGAGATTTCGGTTTCAGTTTGTCATTTGCTTGCTTTTATCTCCATTTACTTGTTCTGCAAAATCTCCCAGTTGTCTTCAGTGCTTTGTGTCTCCATTTTTTCAATGGCATTTTCATACCTCAGGCTCTTCAAGCACAAATGCTTGAGATGTAGCAGAACAAAGACTCTCTATGCAGCGACACAGTGATATAAAAGAGCACTATAAATAAACAAAGTACCTCTCTTCCTTTCTCTCTTCCCTTCATTGATAATGTGGACATCATGAGAACAGAACTGATTTCTGAGGATATTAGGAGTTTTGTTCCAGTGGTAGAAAGGAAACAGCCTGGAAGATTTGTGTTTCCAGCAGCTCCTGGAAAAAAAAAAAAAAAGAGGGTGAAAAAGTCTAATGATCCAGTGTAAAAAACTAAAAGGAAAACTAGATTCTTATCCATTTTATCCTGACACGTTAATGAGACCACTTGTCCATTTATATGAAGGAAAATTTCATACACATTTATTTGGTTCCGTCAGTGCATTTGAATCCTCTTCTACCTTTCACGGACAGAAGAGGCAGAATCAAAGTTGATAAGTCATGCATGAGTAAGAACTATGCTGTTCCCCTCAGCTGGGACTTTTAAAACAATGCTAGAAAAAATATAGACCAAAGCTACATTGTAAGGAATGAATTGCAGAATACAGTTTAGACAACCTCATAGGCATCCTCCAACTGTCACTGGGAGCATCAAATGATGCAAAAGCAAAAAGTTATATGCTTCTGCTTGGCATTGGTTTTGTCATGTTTGCCTCCAGTCATGAAGCTGCCATTCTCACCCATGTTGATGAGTACTTACTCACTTGTGTGAATAATCTTCCATACGCTCCACAGGAGCTAGTGTAAACCTCTGTTTATGTTGCTGACACCCATGTCTGGAGGATGTGAGTCCGCTAAACAACAGAGCAATCTTACAGAGGTGAATGGCACTTACCCTGTGACCTCTATGAATGCATGACAAAAAAAAATAAATTCTGCAATCTGGCTTTAAGCTTTTGATTTATTTGGGTTTGGTAGCCTGAAATTTAATTGTGGCTTTGCTGTTGATATCTGGAAATTTTAGTCCTTTCTCACTTCCTCTATATATTACTGAATTTCAGCCAAGTTTCCCTTTAGTCATTTCACATTTCTTCAGTCTTCTCCTCAAGCCCAATATATTGGCATTGCTGCCTTCTCTTCATCAACATGTTAAACTCAATGACAGAGGAGAAGTACAAAGAGTCAGTGTGCTAAAAGAAGGCTTTTTGTGATATATGTTCGGAAGGGATCTTTGAAATTTCAATGAGCTAAAATTGCATGCATGAAACAGCCTGCTTTCCTGAGGTCATCAGCAGGGTGAACTCTTCTCATCACAACCCAATAAAAATGGCACTGTTTTATGTATAGCAACTCTGTAGTACTCTCTACTTCACGGTGAGCAATTTGTCCAGGAATAAAAGGTAAGTGTTCACACTGTAGTTTTGGGATGATCATTCCTGTTTGAAGAATCTCACTGGCCAAATTGAGGTAAAGAAGGTGAATGTGAAAAGTAACGTAAATAATAAAAAAAGAACAGAAAACAGCACAATATGGAGGATCAGAGGAAAATAAAAAGATAGCAGAAATATGAAATTAAAAGGACGAATTTTGCCTAACATCATTAAGGGGAACCAAAATACTTAAAACCTGTCATTTGTGAATTCTACATGGCATAAAAACATTTTCAGGTGCTTTAATGATACCAAGCTCTACCAGCAGTGTTGAGCCCATGAGAAGAATGTTTTTAGCTCATTTTCCTGTCTTGAACAGCAGCTAGTGGTGGAGGCTGAGGGAGGAGGATCAGAGCTATGCCACCACACAACCATGCTTCCCACATAGACTCTCTCAGCTCCAGAGGTTTGGTACTCGAAGTCAAGCCCAAGGTAATTTGTGTTTAATAGTCAGCTGGGAAACATTTCCTGCTCCCCCCTCCCCCCTCCATGTCTTAGGAGTTTTTTAGCACAGGCAAACTTTTTTGGCACACACATCATATGGCAATGATACCCGTAGCTTAGCTGTATAGTTCACTAACTCTGTTAGTGAAGCTCTGTTTTCACCAGGTATTTGGGTCAGGATTTTGAAATAATCTCTGATATCAATTCTTGTTTGAAATACCCACAAATTCTAGTGTATTCAGTTCCACATCTGTTTTAATGATAAAAATAATGTCCAGTCATGCTTCCTACACTGCTTGTAAAACTAAGACCAGGCAACTTCCAGAGAGACCATTACCTTTCTTTTCTTTTTTTTTTTTTTAATATGTTCACAGTACATTTAGACAAACATCAGAAAGATTAAATCTACAGTCCCTGTACACAATATGAGTCTGTGCAGGCTTTAGTCTTCTAGATTCACATTACTGTAAATTTTGTCTTTTAGCAAAACTTGTTACTTCTCTCATTTTTCAGAGCCAGAGGAACACTGCAATAAGACAATTAGAGACACTCACACTCAGCAACTTGATTACTCTAGATGCAGTTTTATTAACAGATTCAATTCTTTGACCACTTAATGATGATTGAGTATTTCATGACACTTCCCATTAGTGAAAACGGACCCCCTGAGCAAATTGAGCTTACCTCATTGAGCACTCACCCTCCCAGGGCAGCTTATTGCGCACTGCTGAAGCTGATCTAATGCAGGCCTTATATCACTTCAGTGTCACACATTCAGCAATCGTTTCTGAAGATTCATGAATGGCAAAAAGGCAACTTACCTAATGTGCTTCTTGAGAAAATCTGTCCCTTCCGTGCACAAAAAGTCTCTCTAGATAACTTTATTTTTTAACTGAAAGACTAGGGGACTGATTGCAGCCAAAGAACCGCATTAAAAGAAAAAAGGGGGAAGAAAAAAAGAAAAAAAAAAGAGAGAATAAGGGCTGTGCTGAATTCTGAATTCAGTATCTTCATATCTCTACTGCAAGGTTTGGCCCTTTGGGACTTTCCCACATATGTTTTTGTAGGGTGAGGAGATGTGTAGAACCGTCAGACTTCTGGCTTGTTCTTAATCAGGATACAGCAAGGTCAGCCAGAAAGACCAAGAATCTATTGCCAGCTCTTCAGATGCCACCTGTGAGGTATTGCTTAGTGCTTGAAACACTGAACTGTCCTTTGCACAGAGCTATTTGTACAAGGAAAAACACAGTTTTCAGGAGTAGGAAACAAAAGAACCACAGGGTGTGTTTTCACAAAAATTCTCCAACACCTTTCTTGGTCTTCTTTCAGAAAAATACTTTGTTCTGAAAAATATTTTTCAGAATATTTGAAATTATTCTTATTTGGATTTTTTACTGCCACTTTAATTTTGGTATCACCTCCCCTTTTTATTGAATGGAGTTGTCGTTCTAGCTGCACTTCCAAAGCACCAGTGCTGCAGTAATGAGGAACAGTGCTGCAGGGCAGAGGAACAGGCCTGGGTTCATGCGTCCCTAGTGGAAATCTGCCGATCAGCTTTTGCAGAGCAGATCTATTTGGCAGATTCTAATAGCCAAGCACAGTTTGAGAACGCAAAACAAGCAGTGTTTAAAGCTGTGTTTAAAAAAAGTTCTTTCCTGAATGATGTCATTAGCAACTCAGTTATACACTTTATGAGTTATAACTTGGGTGCAATGTGGGTAAAATAAGGCAGAGGCAGAGTCAGGAGAGGAACAGGCCATAGGACAAATAAAATTGCAGGGCAAAGCTGCTGAAAACAATACCTTTCCAGACACAAAGGCTACTTTTCAGGGTTTCCTTTGAGCAGCTCAAAGCAGCTTCTTGCACTGCCACATGCTTCTTGCTCAAGGCTTGCACGTAGGAAAAGCAAAAACAGACGTTTCTCGTTGGTTAGGGTAGATTTCTGTCTCTCTTTGCAACCTAACAGCTTCTCTTCTTATAGCCAGAATAATTTTCCTCACAGTTTTCATGGTATTCCATGCTCTAAGATAGAAATTAGGATCGATATTTTTTGCTCATTAAGAAATAGATCTTACTGCTTCATCACGAACAAACTGATAGCCAACAGGTAAGGAACAACACGGGTTCAAACGAAGGCTCTGCTCTCCAGACAGCTGGGCAGAGTATTGCTCTGAAGGGCAATCCCTCTCTTTTACAACATGCCTTAGCTGCACAAATTCCTCATGAGTCAATAAACTTCAGAATAAGAAAATGTACTCACAATAGTGAGGAGCAAATATTCTGCAAAACTGATCTATTTATCTACATGAACTCCCCATCTCCTGCAAGCCACTTATATGGTTACCAAGCCAAGTTCTTCATACAAGACACATTTTCCAGTTCTGCAGTGCAACAGTGATGAAAAGGAGTCATGGGTAGAAAGAGGAAAGTTCTGCTAGGCTTTTTTTTTTTTCTTAATAGTACTCTCATGCAAAAAAATTTAAGAGTGAGATAAGCAGCTATCTTTGTGATACGCACCCACATAAATTATTTCATGCCATGAACACCTGAAAACCAATCTCAAAATTAAACAAGGCACACAGCAGGGACAGACACTCACAAAAAAGTATTGTTACAGATTTTCCTATATGCAGTTTTCTATTGGAAAAAGAAAAAAGTCTGTGCATAAATTGATGATTAGCTGACATCCAGTCCTACCTCTGTTATTTGCTTGTGAACATCCAGATGCAATAAACACGTGTAAACACACACACACAGTGCCAGGCTAAAGTGTTGTGGGAATTTATTAAAGTGTAAGATACAGCAGTGATTTAAACCATTACAGGGAATTTTGTCTCCTTTTACAAAACAGCTGTAACATAAATACATCAAGAGCATTGAGAGTTCTGTCTAGGTAAAGGATGTGAAAATTATGAACTTTTTATTTCTTCACAAGAATCAAAGGTGTGCTGAATAGCCTGATCTCTGGGTATTTATAACTATTTAGTATGTCTCTTGACCTGTCATACACTAAAAAAACAAGCTATACTTGGAAACCTTGTGTAAGGTCCTAATATTCAATGGAGGTTGACTACATTTGCTTAGTGACTTGTGGACTTCACAGCTGCAGGCATTGCCACAAGCCCACCCTTGTACCCAAACTAAACTTGTACTTTCCTTCCATGTTCACTGACCTGCCACTCATAATGGTGGATGTGGTAATACCCACTGGACTTCTAGAGATCGGGTTTAAAAACTTGCTGCTATATTTGAAAACCTGGTATGGGTCATGTTAATTGTGCCTTTCATCACTGTTTCTTCAGTGTGCCAGAGTTGTCCACGTAGAGTTTTAGTCATCATTAAAATAAATCTGTTCTCAAGTTCTCTCATAAGAGGGGATAGTTCACTATCTAGGGACAGTTGTTGCTTTACCATCGCAACACTATTAAGAACCGTACTTTCCCCCAGTCTCAAGGCAAAGTGTTCCACTATTAAGTAAAACTGCTTTTTGGTGTCTCTTAAAACCTTCATAATGTAGAGCTTATGCCAGTATGTGCAAAATATCTGCAGTAAGAGTTATGCTAAATAGACTTGTTGCAGTTAAATTTAAGCTACAGAGATGTACAAGTAACTTGTTTTTAGGAATGTACTGCAAAAGTATTTGAACAAAATTGCTAACATGTTTGCTGTTTTAGATATTTTAATAAAAATATTAAATTCGTATTAGATTCGTATCCAGGTTCGCACTGGAACTGACCTGCATTATCTGGATATTTTGAAACTCAGATGAACTTCAAGGTGCATCGGATTTATTTACTTCTTGTATTTGTTTTTTAGTATTTTTTTAAAAGTCTACCTTTTTAGCAGAATTTACTAATTAAAGTAAGGCCATTGACAAATTTCATTCAAAAAGTGACAGAAATAAAAGAGGTCTCCAATAGGTTCCTACAGGCTTTGCAAAAGCAGGTGAATAGCTTCAGGAAAAAGATAATAAAACTGCCACGGCAGAGAAAAGCCCTTAGCAAAAGATGCCATATTATTATATGCTAGGGAATCAGCCTACCAGGAAAAAAAACCAGACTGCCTGAACCGCATCAAAAATTCAGCTGAAGTTTGCAGTCAACAAGGCAGGTTGTAAACCCTCATGAACATCAGAGAAAAAAGACTTTGTTAGGTCTTCTGGTTCCAGGACTACCATATATCTAACACTTACAACCTTTCACCTGTAGATTCCATGTTAAGATCATACAGCAGGACTGCTCAGAAGATCCACTCATTCTAAGTTTTGCTTTAGATCCATCTACTGACCAGGCATTTGGTGTTTTCCACAAACCTGATGAGCATCCCACGTTTCTTACCTTTCTCTGGTCCCTGCAAACCACTGTAATTCTCAGCTGCAGACACAGAACTGGATGGAAGCCCTGAAGTGCAGAACTCCAAAATATAACCCAGCAGACACAAAAATACCTATCGGTATAAACAGTTGGTAGTCCTATTGGAAAGTGTTGCCCTATCCCTTTACACTTGGACCTCCAATAACCCAACTGAAATTCCACTAAAAACAATATTCCATCTTTGATCTCCTTCACAGCTGGCTGCGATACTATATTAAACATTAAACTCTTGCTTTCTCTTCCTTTTACCTCACAAATTATAAATACAAATGGAGATAAGGAAATTGCAACATGTGACAAAATGGTGACTCTTTGGATGCACATTTTGCAATATAAAATATTATCCTCTCTCTTTCTCTGCTTGTCATTTTTGTGTGCTTTTACCCATCATGAAGTCAATTCCCATAGTAATGCTTAGGGCAGTAATATTGCAAGGCCCAGATGGTTAGCTATGGAAAACTATCCTCCATCTGGTTCCTTAGTAATATCCTTAAGCGGATAAGCTTGCAGCTCTGAAACTGTGTTAAGTTTTCCAGGCAGCTACTGTCTGTGGCAATACGCGCTCTGCATCTACCTTCATTTTTAATGTGGGGGGAGGAGCAGGATTAGGATAAATAAATAATATACAAATTCACTTGAGAACACAAAAAAGAAAAAGTTATTCGGGAAAAATATTTCTAAGAGGTGGATTGGGTTTTATAACCAATTTAAGTCCCTTTCTGTATTTCTTCTTTTCTTTTCCAAAACAAAGGTAGATACTTGTTTGCTCTATCTGTGTGCCATTATTGTGAGCATATGAACTGTTTTAAATGTCAAGATGCTGCAGCCTAATGAAAAATGTGGTGGGAAAATCTTTTTTTATACTTTAAAGAGGTGAAGTGATGTCAAGAATAAAGTAAAATCCGGGGCAAAACTAACTTCCAACTAGCAGTTGGAAAGTCTCTCAGTGCAGCTGAGACAACCTGGATGGTAATATGTGTACAGATGGGACACTTGGACTGCAGAGCAGGCAAACTCCAATTGAAAATAGAAGAAGACTTTTAAGAAGTCCTAGAATAAAATCAGAAGGAGCCTTTTTGCATTCACATTGCCAAACTCCTCACGAAGCTATTCTAGCTCCAGTGAGACTGGATCTTTCCTTAGGCTGCAACAAGGTTTACATCAGGCCACCACTTGTACTTAGAGAAAACAAACCTTAAAGGTGCTGGAAATTATTTTAGAAGGATATGAGAGGATTTGATCCTTTGAAGAAGGCAACTCCCTTTATCTACAAGAGTTACTGACGTTAATAGTTAGGAGCTAGAACAAATACCAGAGATGAGGGCATTAAACACTCATCTGTTTGCAAATTCTCTGTAATTTTTTAAAGCCCAAGAACTGGTTCTCCTAATTCTTGTTCATAAATGTAACAGTCCTTGGAGAACCAGCACATGCAAGTATTTCTGATTTGTGTAATAGGATAAGGGCACTTCTAGAGGGCTGCTGTGTTTTTTAGTAACTTTATGGGGTTTTTTGTACATCTGAAGACTTTAATGCTGTGAATTTCTGCCAGGGTTGTCATGGTTTTGCCAAAGGAAAAGAAATTGCAATTATCACTCTCAACAGTTAAAGTATGTTTCCTTTTGTGAAGGTAGTTCAAACCTGTGAGGGGAAGGGGTGAAAGGAGCAGAGCAGCGTGTCTGCTCTAGTGCAGAAATGGCTCATGTCAGCCCCTGGTGGGACTGCAGTGCTCTGCTGCTTCAGGATGCCACCTGGGCACATGCCACTGCCATGAGCACTTTAGTCCAGGATGAACCTGATTTTTACCTCTGCGCCACCTTTGCTCTGCTTCTGAGAGGAAGAGGTGTTAGTTGTTGTCCACTTGCTGAGAACATGAGAGGCTGAGCGTGCTTTTCCTTCACCTTGCCTGCTGCCATGTCCCACAGGCTAATGGAGAAATGGAAAGTACTGTCTGCCTGCACGGGGGAGGAATGTTCAGTTCCCACAGCCAAGCTTGTCTCCATGAGTTCTCAATTGCTTCACGCCGCTGCGGTGAAGATGAGCCATCTGACTGCAGTGCCAAGACCAGCTGAGGAGCATAGTCTGCCAGCGCCTCCCTCCTGGGTGATATTACTATCTGCAAACAATTTAGCCCTCATCACTAGTGGAGCAGAGCTGGATGATTTGCAATCCACTGGGGTTTTTTGGCTGAAATGGGATAACTGTGGAGAACGGCCATTTCTTGGCCAAGCTGTTGCCTGCTGCTACCAGCTGCCTTTGGAGAGAATAGTGCTGAGCTGGTCGGTTTTGCTGGGCTGGAGCCTGAGGTTCAAGCCAGAGTTAAATACAAAAGTAGGCAAAACCATGAGCAGCCAGAAGCAGGATAAGATCTCTCGTCTCAGCCTTGGCCCAATAATTTGATGGTGGCATTGGAACATCCTCAACTGAGTAGACTTTTTGCAAGTTCACAAGAAAGTAAGGTGTTTTTAACTGTTTTATAACTCAAACTGAACAGAATTCTACAGGATTAAAAAAACCAAGAAAAAAAAAGGTACTTTTTGATCAAGGTCCTTCTCCCAGCCAAAATACCAGAGGAACAATGCACAAGAATATGCTACTGCTTCTTGAAGGAGGAACATGACATCCTAAATAGAAATTGAATAGACTGATATTAGGTGAGAAAGTTATTCTATAATAATTGGGATTAAAAAATGGCCGTATAAAATTAGTGTTATTATATAAATGGGTAATGGTATCATGAGAGATGACATGCTAAAGCTACGTGGTCAGTAGGCCATCCTACTGAGGATGCAGTTTGAACAGACAGCTCAAGGGTGAATAATGAAGGAACAAGGAAAAGAGAAGAAATGAAAAAAAAACCAGAATTTAAAAAGCCCTGTGTTTCTGCTTCACACTCGGGACAAAAGTAACCAAACAGGTGAGAGAAATGATTCGCAGTGATTAAACAAATATATTCAAGCTCTTCACCGGAACCAATTCAAGAGTGAGTGACATAACACAGAAATATTTATAAGCTTTCCTTAAGTGCAAAGCACATTGGGGAGGGGAAATTAAGGTCTTAAAGAAATTAATTGAAATATTTCACTTCACTGAAAATTAATTGAAAAATACCATTCTTAGATATAAAGATTTATTATTTGTAGCCACTTTCTCCGGTGCACATTTCTAACCAGGAGGAAATTTTTCAGAGGTTGATTTTTGTCTCCTCTATTTTTTTTTTTAATAGAATATATTTAGTGTACATCTCCAGGTCCTTCCCACCTTACAGTGGTGTCAGTTAGACCAATTCCTTTGGTGTGAATGGAGACAAGCTCTTTATTCCACCTCAGAAATTTGTCCACCGTCACCTCACACTGAGAAAGATTTATGATTACTTCGTTACTCCTTTCTCTAAACATCCATTTACTAAAACCACAAACCTCCCGCATATCTCTAGGTTTTGTATGTTCTTTGCACATTAATTTGCATAGCAGAGTGAAGAATTTTTTGTCACATTTCCTTTTTAATGCCTCTGTCATCTCAAAGAATAGGAGAGATCAAGATTTGTAAATATTTCTCACAAATTCTAAGGGAATGGGAGTGATGGTAGATATGCAGAATGCTACTGTTAGAGATAACTTCTGAAATGAGTCACATCTGAGACAGTGCTCTACAGAATGTAAGGTCCTTACTGTCTTGAAAAGAATTCCCATGTGATAGCACACTTTGTTCTTCACCTTATTTTTGCTGATTGCAAGATGAGACTTGCAAGCTCTGAAGACTACAAGGAGACTTACAGGAAGTAGAAGGTATATTAAAGACTTCACAGCTCCGGTGTTCTTACTCCATGATTTCAAATTGCAGCCCTGGACTGCTGGAGTGGATGCAGTGTCATGGCTGACTGACTGGCTGAGCTGTTGCATTATAGAACTTCACCTACAAAATCTAATCTAGGATATTCAATTAGACAAACATTTCACTTCAATATGGACAGCCACCTGAAAGACTGTGAAAGAGCATGAAAAGGTGCCAAAAGAGGAAAGTCCTCCACCGCCTTTCATCTCGTGCTCCGGTTATTACACAAACACCAGTAGTCGATGTCCAGATTTTTTTCCCTTTGCAATTCTTCCTACTTCACTGAAATGAAATAGAACAGAATTTCTTTAAAGAGCGAAATACTATCAGTTGCATTTTGTATTTTTGGTGTTTTCTGCTTGTGTTTTTAAAATAGCTGACAAACCATATCTGTGCATGGTTGATCTTTCAAGGCTTCTACTTTGTTTGAATTTCAAGGAAGGTGGAAAAATAATGTGAAAGCCTGAAGGACAGTAGCTTCTGGCATATGTTTCTCTTTCACATTTTGTAAATCTAATGGTGCGTACCATCCTGAGCTATGAGAGAAGCATTAGACTGTCATCTCAACTGTCAAAAACATGTGGCAGTTTCATTTTGTCTGGAGCAGCTTTGACCACTTTAGCCAAATTTCATTAGGACAAACTTGCAGATGATGCAGCTGACACACATTTCAGCTCCCAGCATTCATGTTGGAGGGACAAGTGCTTGTGTAACTGTACAAGTAGAGCAAAAAGCAGTATGACAACACAACTCAAAAACTGCTTAATACCGTTAGCAGATGACTGTAAGCAGGTCTTGGGGAACAGAAGTATCAAATACGCATGCAAAAAAATAAAGGAAAAGATTTTTTAAAAATATGTTAAAATAGTAAATGCACTTAGTGAGAAGTGGAAGAGAAATCTTAGGCATGAGACTAACTGTCAGCTTCCCCTCATCTCACTGATGGAGCTTAATAAGGTTCCTTGCCTGCATCTATTTCTCATGGGATCGAAACATTTTCAGATTTAAATGAAACAATAGTCTAAAATGACACAAGAGATTTCAGTAAGCAATCTAAAAGGTGCTGCCAGTGCTAGAGTCTCTGAGTAATTTGGCCTCTATATCTGTTCCTAAGAGCTCTAAATCCAGATTACTTTCAGTCATTTTCCGTATGTGGTTTTATACATTCATAAAACTCAGAATTTGTGTAGGATTCCCTGTCATGGTCCATAATGGAACACACGCAGAAGTTTCAGGCTAAAAATGCTGTAGAGTTCAAAATATATGATATCTTATTAGACATACAATGCACTGCAAAGAAATGAGGTTATTTTGTGTAATATACTTAGTCTCTTTCTGTTTTAAGTCCACGCTTCAGCTCCTCACAGCTGCAAGATGTATCTTAAATGGAAGAATAAATAAATCCCAAAGAACAGAACACATTAGAGTGTATTAGCATAGCTTCCTTTGTGCTTCTTACTCCAGATGCACTAAAGAACAGCAAACCCTTTCAAGAGGCTCCATCAGTGAAACTTTTTATTATCACAGTAGCTAAGACTTCATCTGCATTGGGGGAAAAACGCATGGCAACTAGGATGTGAATTTGTTTCATACCAGCTATACTCTTTACATTCGTGTGTGGGTATCCAAGTGCATGCTAGGGCCAGATTTGACATCCATTTGTTTCAGCAGCCTGTGCCCTTCTCCTCTCCTTCCCCTGCCCATACAGCTTCACCCAACATCTCTCCTTTTATGTATCCTCGTACAATAGTTTGTGAGGAGAACTGATCTGGAATAATAATAGCCATTTTTTGTTAGGTTATTTTAAACCTGTACCAATCCCTTGAGGTAGTTCAAGGCATGGATGAAAAAATATCTGTGCTAGCACAGCTGAGGGAGGGGTGAAGAAACAGAAAGAGGCAGGCAGCACTTGCAAACAACTTGTCACCCCTGCTAAATATGTTCAGCAATTTACACCATCCAAATGAAAGAAAGCTAACCTCCACACAAAACAGAACCAAAACAATTCGCTTTATATTTATTTAGAGATTGAAACTGGCTCACCATATGAAACAAGCCCCAATCCTGGTGCAAGGGAAAAGGTGGGGTTGTGCAAACAGGCATGGAGAGCAGAAGGAACTCAGAGGGAGTGACACCATCTCTTTTCGTGGCTGCTTGCAATTTGATTTTCCTCCGCCATGGCTGAAAAGTGCCTGCTTTTGCCCAGTTGACACTTGCGAACAGTCCTCAGTGTGCATCACCACTGCACTGAAGCAGACACATACGTAGCAACACCAGAGTCAGAACTGAGAAAATGTTTTAATTTAAATATTTTGCATAAGGCACTAAAAAGAAACCTTTTCCCACATAATTTAGAAAAAGAATAAGCATTGTGCTTATATCAACATGAAACACTATTTTTCCATTAAAATGACTTTTCAAAATATTACTGTTCCCTTGAACAACAGCAACAACAACAACAACAAAATAGCACAAAACTTTGATGTAGAAAATGAGAAAGAAGTCCATATCTTTCTGGACCAAAGGAACAAAATCAGAAATTGCAAAATTGCTAGTGAAACAGAAAGTCTGAGTCCTTCCCAGATTTAATGACATGGCACAGAATGACTCTGGCACAGCACGATGTTATTTGAAAGGGAGAATACCACTGGCAGTAGCACAAGAGACTTTTGCTGTTTTCAGTCATCAGGAAGCAGATGGCTTGTCTTGGCTGAGTGGGTTCTCAGGCATCTGATTTTAGCAACCACTTCAGTGTACCTGACAGCATAGTCAGATGCAAAACATACTACCTAAACAAGGGCTACGATAACTCCAGTGCAATTAATTCCCAGTTACTGCAAGATTAGCAGGAAACAAGAGCACAGGAGTTCTGTTTGTCCTGTACATGGAGTAACTTTCCTCTTGTCTCGTGTTAAAATAGTTACCTGTAAACTCTTCGGCTAATAGATCATTTTTACTTTGATGATTTAACAGAACAATAATGAATTCTTTTATTATTATTATGCTTAGCAGCCTTAAAGTGACAAAACTAGTGTAGGAAAATGTTGAATATGATTTTCACCTGTCATGTCAGCTTAAACCAACAAAAATACTTTTAATGACTTCTGCCTCTTGAGGGAAAACCAGGCTTTGTACAGCAAAACTGTGTCAGATGCTTTTGTTATGTACATTATGACCCTATTATCTGGGTGTCTTTAGGAATGTCATCCTCCACTATGGAGGACTGCTTTGAAAATCATTCAGAGCTTATGATGGAAACTGCCACCAGTTGCTCAAAATGGTAAATTAGGCTCAGGGGTCTGATAGACCTTTAACCTGAGTCTAGTTTAAAAAGGAAACTTTACGTAGGTAGTTTCTGGGATCCTTGTATATTTAAGGCCTCTCTGTTTACCTTTCCTTTTGGTTTTTACAGGTTAAATCTGAAGCTCTGAAGATGTCTTGAATGCCCTTGCACTGGGCATGTCATCAGCACATAAGGAGAAGGACAGTACAGGTGAACTCCTGGAAGGCTCGCTGAACTTCGAGCTGTGTTTTCTAGAGGAATACTGAAAAGCCCCATGGAAGCCAATCCCTTGTTGCCTTTGAAAATGCCGATGCATAATCACTTAGTACTACAGGCATCGTTAAAAAATTGGCCCTAGAAGACTCGCCTACCAACATACACTGTGTGACACAGCCAGGGACTGAGCTCCGATTCCTTAAACAGCAGGCTGGTGCCTACAGCACAAAGCATCCATCCTCATTCTGTTAGTTTGAAACAAAAAGTTATTCTGGGTGTTGTCTTACTCAGTAGAGGTCTGGCTAATACAGGCATTATTAAGGAATGCCAACAGTCATGAGAAAAATAAGTTCCTGCTATGGGCATTATGGACCATATTAAAGTTTGAGAGTGATTATCCAAAACACTGTAGTCAGGGGTAAAAAAATCCACAGGAGTCACCCTATAACTCCAGAAGATAACAGGCCACATAATTTTAAAATCGATCAATTCTCCTCACCCATGAGCATATGCTAGTTCTCATGAGTCTAGTACAAACCATGCATGCAAACAGAGACACAGAGAGCTCGTAGCACTTAACACACATATGACGGGAGACTTTGGGAGTTTGTTTGAACTAAATAAGGCATAAACTGATATCCATACGTGGAGTACAGACATCTGAATATTTAATAAAGCCCTGTCATCCCAGTCATTTGAGCAGAGGTGTCACTTTATTTTATCCACCATAAACCAACTGGAAGAGTGATATCGAACAGGGTGAAGCCATGAGCTTTCATTCGGTATCTAAGCTGAAGAGCAAGCTGTAAATACATAAAACACCTGTAGATCAATTAAAAACCTCAGTAGATAGCCAGTAAATCACTTTATTGCTGACAATTATCTCTGCATTGGATCTAAAACCATTATTTTTTTTTTTTGTCTCTACTGTCACAACCAAACTGCAGATATAAAATAGGAATTGGTACGAAATGGGTATCATTGCCATGGGACAATTACCATCTGGCAGTACCATGTGAAAAGTCATAGGCGCATCATAGTTATGTGTTGCACATACACATTATAATAGTTGATTTTAGGAATAGTAGTAGGTATCCCATTGAATGGAAAGGGAAAGAAATGCCCTGCCCTGTAAGATGAATGTGAA
Source organism: Buceros rhinoceros silvestris (assembly GCF_000710305.1). Classification (NCBI taxonomy): domain Eukaryota; kingdom Metazoa; phylum Chordata; class Aves; order Bucerotiformes; family Bucerotidae; genus Buceros; species Buceros rhinoceros. The sequence continues at coordinate 8,131 of NW_010390953.1, read as the reverse complement.
GCAGAAACCTCTGCTACATTTCATCAGTCCTACCTAAACCAACACTAGTCTATAACAAAAAGAGACAAAAAACTCCCTGTTAAGTCTTCTTACTAGGATGATGTGAGGGAGATTGAGGCAAGGATACAAATGGTTCACAGGCTAATTTTATAGGCTGCAGCCACTGCAACAGTCTTATTAGGCAAGGCTGCGCAAGATGGAGGAAGGTAATAAATCTATATGAGTTTTCTTGCCCAGAAGAAACTACTGCCATGGAACAGAATTGCAAGAGCAAGGTCTTAGGGAAAATCATACTGACTGATACATCTCGCACTACGCACTCAATTAAAATGAAATTTATATAAACAACAAGTCTCAACTATTAATGCGGCTGGCCATCTGCCCACACCTACTTCAAACTGTTAACTACGCGAACCCAGAGGATGGGCAAAAGTACACCAGACCAAAATTAGAAGACTTGAGCCTTTTTTCTTTCTTGCAGAACTGCTATAGAGGATTTACTATTATTAGTGATTGGATTTTTGCCATCCATTTTAAAATAAAAACCCTTGGAGGCTCTGCAGCCCCCTCCATTACATTACCAGTGTGTACAGGTCACAAAGGTATAGCTGGGAAAAGATTTGGGCTCCACCAGTTAAAAACTCTATTTTCTTCACAAACACTAAGCAGTATTTAAGTGTGTAATTTGAATCATCCTTAAACTCTCCAGCATATTTAAGCACTGTGCTAATAGGATAGGAAAGAATTAAAGCATACCGTTTAATCCCAGTGCTCTTAACGCTTTGCTCTCTCGCTGGCAGACAGGGCTTGGAGCAAGAGAGAAGTGATAAGCTCAGACTCCATTTGTGAGTGGCAAGGAAGGACAAGTGTCTTCCTCAGAGTCACAACTGGAATTTCAGAGCAACATTCTCCATTCCATCACTCCAATTTCACTTCATTTTAACGTCTTCTATTTCTACAGGGTTAGTTTGGGTAGGCACAGGTTCTGGCCTCTTAGCCTGCATAAACAGGGGGCATAGGCTGCTTCAGTGTGTGTCATACCCCTGGGCTAAACTCACTCTTCTGTGCAGATACTGACAGTAAAGAAGGGTAATAATGATGCCTAGGAGAAATAGGAGAAGACTGAATCTGAAGAGCAGGAAATGGAAGGGCAGATTGACACAACTAAACCGCATTCGATTTCAGTATCCTGAGCGCCTCTCTGAAGAAAGCACATGCTCCATTGTGATAGTACGTGTGCAGATAAGGTGTGTCGTACCTTCATGCCAGGAAATAATATACACCAAAAGGGTTCCTAAAACTCTTCAGAGCTCTGATTCTGTGTGTGACCCACATCTACAAAATAACCGCAGACATATTTACATACAAAGATAGTTTTTAAAGGTGGAATTAAAAACGGATTTTTAGACAGCTACAGAAATACTTTCTCTGACAGCCACAGGAGTGTGAATATCCTTTCCCAGGTTTCCAGCAATGCAGACATTATGAGAGAGACTTTGTGTGGTTCAGAGGTGAAATCTGTAGTATGCCCGGCTGAGGGCTCCTTTCTTCTCTTACTTTGGATGCCAGCTCCAGCCTTCCGCTGCAGTTACCTGGTGGGGTTTGTCCTAACGCATTCATGCAGCTATTACTCTCTGGAAAAGAGGTCAGCTCCTCTCCTTGAGGTAACTTTGTAATTGGACTAGGGGGTCAGAATCATAAAATTTCCATAACCTGGATATTTCCCATAAGGCAGCTGTAGATTAGCCAGACAGCATATCTAAGGGGCTGCTAATTGAAAGGACAAATCTTTGGTTGGGATTAATTAGTACACCTCAGCCTGCAAAGATTCGGGTCCCATCAGCAGGGAACATGAACACATACATGCCTCATAATTTTATTCAGACAGCTTTGTTCCTTACAGTACTTGTCAAGTCTTAAATAATTAGGATAAACTACTTTTACTTGATAGAACTTGTTAAATCTCAAACAATGAGGAAAAAACAAGGAACCATTTGCTTCATGCTGTTGGTTCCAATTGTATTCTACATGCACATTTTTGCCAGTACATTAAACGTGACTGAAGAAAAGCCCAGGGCTATGAGTCTGTTTCGACCCTTTCAAAAAGGAAGTTGAGCCCATTCAGCAGGTCTGACAGACAGCAGAGCCTGACAGATTTAAACCCAGTCTATCCTACCAACTTTCAATGGATATATATGCCACACAACTCATTGTAGTTTTAATTATGTGTCCGCGAAGCCAAGCCGTGATGATAAAAGAAGCTCAACTAAGGAAGGACTTAAGTTGAAGGACTTTTCTAGCTTGGTGAGAACAAAGTCTGGCCTCTGCTTTTTTTTTAAAAAGAATCTTTTTTTTTTTAAGCCCATGAAATTTTGTGCATCTTTTTTCCCCAAAGGAAATACTTCAATGCTTGGTTTTCTAACAAACAACAGATGAGCTACTGTGAACAGACACCTTAGAATGATAGATCTGTATGTTCACATCAAGAGTGAAGGAAAATAAATTGTCTTAAAGAACAAATTGTGGTTGAGCTTTTTCAAAGCCTGTTTGCAAATGTGTTTTAAAGTTAATAAAGGAAGAGAAATCATGTTTCCGGTTTCCTTATCCTTCAATCAAAAAATTAAAAAATGAGAAAAGACGTATGATAGACAGCATAGACACCATACTAAAAATGAAATAAATAAGGTTTCTCTTCACATGTAAAATAAAGGTAAAATGAGTAGCCCTGATCTTCAGAGAGGATGAATTCCGTTATTTGCACATCAGCAGACTTCAACAGATCAAGTTTTGATGAGTAAGTTAAAAGCAAATTAAGAAAATGGAAGAGACCATCCACAATTAAGTGCTAGCAGCAGGCTGGAAGGGAGACTTCATTTAGCTGATGCTTGTTCATTAAATGGACATTAAAGTACAAATCCATCTCTAAGTACACACCCAGTAACAGCTCTGTGCCCCATGGGATCTTCAGGGGCGGGGTGCCAGAAATGTTTCTTACCTCTGAGGGCCAGCAGTTAATTTGCTCTATGAATGTAACTGAGCTGCAGAACCACAGCAACTCCCACAGATCCCAAAGCCACCCTCTCAGCTCCCCCTCTGTCTCATGATTTTTAAGGTCTAAAACCTAACACACCGACTATGAAATAATAAGGTGTCAGTTGTGACCTGTGCAGTTAATTGGGGAAATAAAGGAACATAAATTTGTCCAAACCACTGCCTCCTATCTGGAGAAGCAGGGAGAAGATAGAGTTTTTCTAGAAATGGGAGCTGGGATGGGTTTCCCCAGGGATTAACTGAGTAACTGAGAAGGCTATAATTTGTTCTCTGCTCTGCTTCTGGGGAAAAGAAAATACACGCTGCCCTTTATTCACAGTCGAATGCAGACTGCCTGTCAATGCAGCGCCCTGGGAGAACGGTCAGGGTGCAGACTAATGAGCTGCACACGTCAAGTCTAGGGTTTCACAGGAATGTTGACGTAAATATCTAAACAAAGCACAGCTTATGCAAAGATCATTAACAGACAGGGAATGTTATAAGCGCATGTATTAATTCTCTGCCTGATCTAACTGAATATAAAGAATGTGTATGGGTGTGTGCACATGTGCGTAGGTGGGTGAAGGAGAGGATGAGTGTGCATGGAAATGTATCTAAGGATTCACACATACCCCAAATCCAGGCTTGTTTCACCTTTCTATTACCAGCTATGCAGTAGAATGGCCACATACTCAGCAAAATCAATGCAATCAGCTAGGCAGTGAGATCTGATCATCTGGGAATTCTGAATAAAGATTTCCCACAGCAGCATACAGGGCTGCTGCTCAACCAGACAAACCCCCAAGTGTAAATAAGAAGTGCCCAGAGAAGCATTACCAACAAAGTATCAACAGGAGAGGATGAATGAGAAAACAAATTAATTGTACGCTTTAAATAGAAGTTTAAAAGTACTGTTTAAAATTTTCCTCAGTAACACAAACAACGATTCATGCAAGCTTGTGTTGCTATTAGTATTTCATTTAAATTTATACCAGTTGTAACTGGTGATGTCCATTTCATTCTTTCTGCGTTCTGTCTTTCTGCCATCACTGTTCAACAAGTATGTTTTAATTATATTTTATTTCAAGGCAGCAGTCAGTTGTCTCAATAGGTATTTTTGAATCTAGTGGCAATGATGACCTGAAGAATTTATCTTCTGAAGTGAAAGCTCCCCTGAGAGAATCATTAGCAAGATCTATTATCTTGCAACTGCTGCTTATAGAAACTTAATTCACAAATGTGTGAATCTACTTCAATTTGATGAAGCAATGAACAGCTTGACTGTTCAGCTAAATTATCTTCAGTCCTCCTCATTCTCACTCAGTGTACAACAGGAACAAACTTTTAAGGAGACAAATACTTAGTGATAACCTTGGGGCTACAACTTTTTACACGTCTTTTTCCAGTCCAAGAGAATATGAAGAGACCCAAAATTGGAACGCGTATCTTGGACAGTTAAACAAAATTTTTCAAAGTAATGTTGGAAATTTGTTATGATGAAGTTCTTGAAGCATCTGCAGTAACTGCTGAATTCATTCTGCTGACTGTAAGGCTCATTTCTAATGCAATCATTATGTCACCTTTATAAAGAGATAAAACTTTCAGCCATACTCCAAGAGATGGAAGGGCTCAAAGGTAGTAGCTGTCCTCTTTTCATGTAAAAAATTCCAACAAGAAGAAAACCAAATCAAAGAAAAAAAAATCCTGAAGTTGGAGAATAAAAAAAACGACCCCCAAAATCAAGGGAGCAAAGAATTTCCCCAACATGCAATAAGCAGCAGCCCAACTATTAAACATTCTTAACACGCCACCTTGCCTCACAGGTTTTTTTGGGAAAAAAAAAGACACCAAAATGTCAGCTCTTAAATAAATTGTAGATTCCTGAACTCAGATCGCTCAGGCAATATCCCATAGGAAATTTGTGATGGCAAGACAGAAAGGAGCTCAAAATAGATAACCTGCTGCAGGTGGCCTGGAGTTTGGCAAGTTGCACAAGGAACGGCCAGGCATCTGCCTCAGCAGGCTGTCTCAACTCCCCTCGGCCTGGTGCACTGCTTCAGTTAGAAATGGGCATGAAATACTGTTTGCTCCTGCCATGTGTTGAACAAAAGGAATCTGGTAATCTGGTAATTTGACTCTTGTCAAGTTTCTAAAAGGGGTGTTTTAAGGGCAGAGGTCATCTTTTTTCACAGAAATATATAAACATCTTGTCAAAAGAACTAGAATAAAGTTCAAGAGCTCTAGAATAAATTTCTGGTTTTGCTCTAGGCTTCTTGTGTGAATCACTGAATATTACTGTAACACGTGGACTCTGTTCTCTGTGTATATTAGATGTTTTCCAGTATAGAGACTACCTTTTTTGCTTATACACCGAATTTCACAATAATGGGCCTCAGCTTCATTTAAGAACAGGGTCCTGTTAACAAATACGTAGAAAAATACTTGTGATTTTACATTATATCTAGTTTTATAGTCTTTTTTACATTTTTATAGTCTTTTTTACATGTTTTCCATTCATTTCAAAAGTCGCTTAAAATGAAACTGAAATTCTAGTGAGATCACCCAAAAGGATCACACTGTATGTACCTGTGACAACCATCCAGTGATTCATGCTTTTGGTACTTCTGTTGTTGGGATTGGTCTGCCTCTGCTCTCTCTGGTTCTGCTTCTGTTTTATTTAAATTGAAATCTAACTGCTTCTCCTTGCTTTCAGTTCTCTTTACCTCCACTCCACTCTGCTGAATAGATGTTTTTGACTGCCAGGCAAAAACTTCTATGGACAAAATCCACCAGTTTCCCTGAAGTTCCTTTTTATTTTTTTTTTTCTTGTAGCGCAGAAAAACAGCAGTTTTGAGCAGTTTTGACCCTGCAAATGTGGTTTTGCTTTTTTTTCCCTAGCCTAGCAAATTTTCATAGTTAACATAACATTCAGAAGTTTAAAGCAATTTGTTTCTTCCTGATAAGCCATTTTTGTCAGAGAAATTGAGTGAATGAAAAATGTTATAAAACTAAGTTACATAAGTATGCATTTGTCCAAGTAAGCTCTGTAAGTGTTGAGAGTTACATTTGTGTTATATGAAGCTGGACAACACTACCCCAGTATTCAAAAGTTTAAGGTAGCATTTACAAAAATTCCATATTTGAGCTTAGGTACTTTTCCCAGTGGAATTTTCATCATGACCATTTATGTGAAAAGTTTCAGTTCCAAAGAACTGACATCTTCTGATGAAAACTTGCCCCAAACCTCTGAACTATCTCAACGTGCGGCCTCATGGTACGGAAGCAACTCCCGCCTCAGGCTCTACTATAATTGTATACATTTTCATTAAACCCTGACGTCCCTTGTGGGTTTGTGCGATTTCTGAGATGTGGTTAAAACATTTATTGTGTATTTCTGTCCTTTGATTTCATGTGAGATTATTTCCCAGCTTTATATGTTCTTTTTCTTCTGATTCTTGATGCATTTTGACATTCAGAGAACTACAGTTTTACCAAACCCCTTCAAACTGGAGAAGTTTATCAGAAAAGGTACAGAAGTAAAAATATGCTTGGAGGCTAGTAGTCAGATTATTCACATTATTTAAGTTTTTGTTTTAAAGTAGCACTTTAGTCAAGATCACAGTACCTTTGTGTGATGTTCTGTAAGACATGTGTCACCATACTACTGTCAACCCAAACACTTGCTAGGAAAGAGATTTCTCCTGCCCTATAGTTTTTCTCCTTGTCACTGAAAGAATTCCAGGGAGATTAAGCACAGTTCTGGAAAACTGTTCAAAAAAATTATCATCTAGATGGATGATCTGGAAACAGAAATGGTGTCTTCCAAATCTTCGCTGTAGATACTTTAAAAATTATAAACAAACTAGGCAACTTAGCATGATGTTGTGCTTGCCTTGTAAAAGGACTATATTGAGCTGAAAATAACTCTGCTCGTTTAGTAAATAAATGCATCTCCATATATTTACATTGGGAGACAAATACTAAGGGAGAAGAGGAGCTACCTAGAACATACCTGGCACAAGAAAAAGCAAATAGAAGTGTGACATGATTGTTTTTAGACATTTAGAATAATTAATAATTTTTCAATTATTTATGCATATTAATTGTGTATATTGTTTGGTTTAATACTACGTGATTATATTTCCCTTTAGTAACATGGTACATCCTTCCAAATATTTGCTGCAGGGTTTTGATACGCGATTTAAATATATTACTTCAATGTCTATGTATCACTCCTGTTGCTTGTGCTTGGGCAGTTTTAATAATTTCTTTCTCTTAAAATTAGCAGAATATTTTCATATTCTTAGTGGTGCCCTTAGATTGCCTTAAACTGTAAGTAAGTATCCTGAGGTGTTTTCGCCAAAGTATTCCAAATTACTAGCAAGAAAACTGAGCTCAAGGACCCAGAGAATTTGAACTTTAAAAAAAGATACTAATGACAATAAATTTAATCATTCATTATTTTTAAACTGAAAATATACTTTCACTCACATGATTGTATTGAATATTTAGAAGGAAAAAGGTGAGTATGTGGATTTTCTGCACTCAAGCCCCAAATTTTATTGACACACGCCTGATGACATATTTGGTGTCTTGGCTTTAGTAAACATTGGACAAGCACTAATCCAAGGTACACAGAAAAAAAAAACCCTCAGTTTATAGGTAATTCAAAGCACTTCACAACTTTTCTCTCTCAATGTTTCATAAAAATCTGACAGAAAATATTGACTTTTCTGCTTACACACTCCACATTAAGAATTCATGTGGGTTTATCTTTTAAATAAAATACAGTTTGACAGTGACAGAAAAAGGGAGTAGAGGTGTGTATATTTTTTTTAAATGTTTTCCAGAGGCGGTAGCCAGAACTGCAATGCTAAAATTTAATCCTGATTCAATCTGCTGGGAGTAAGAAAGATCCAATTAATGTTCTGCAGCAGTTGGTACACTATAGAAGAAAGACAGGATATGGAAGACTCGCTAGCTCTATAGGGAAAACCTGCATATCATAGGTAGGATTGTTCCAGACGTCAGTTTAAGTCACCCAACCTTCGTAACTTGCACATTTCAAGGGTTTACATATGCATACTGATATATATATATA
>NW_010390952.1:0-712 GCF_000710305.1 Buceros rhinoceros silvestris | reverse complement strand
TTGTTTCGTGTCCCCGAGGAAGAGCAGCATCCTCTGCATGGGCCCAGAGCAGTCCAGAGGGGAATCAGATCCTGGAGGGACACTGGGGTTGACCCAATCAGCCTGACAAAGTCGCCCTGCTGCGGCCTGGGGACAGGTGCCACCTCCCTCCCGTCCACGGGGCATGGACCGGCAGAGGAAGAGTCTGGTGAGGAAGGGCAGAGAGCAACTCTCTTCGCTCCCACCGCCTGTCTCATCCCTACAGCTCACCCCATGGTCTCAGACTTCAGTTCTTGTGCTCTGTTACGAGTCCTTGGACCACAGAACAGTGAACCAACCCCGAGCTACTCTCCACTCCTAAAAGAAAGTCCTTTCCCACACTGTCCTCTAGATCTGGGAGGAGAAACATGCCTTCAGGGAAGAGACGCAGCTCTGCCCTGACTGCCCTGCTGGTTTCAGCATTACTTACGGTCACTGCAGCGCCCATCAGGCCCTGGACGACGGCTTCTCCGGTGGACTGTACCTAGGGGACACGAGGAGAAGGTAACCTTCCCTCTGCAGTCGCACCGAGGCCACCCGAACGAGGTGAAAGGCACCGCAGGCACGTCTTGGCACAGAAAGGTGCCTTTTACTCATCGTCAACCAGAAAATGACTGTCATTCCTGGGAAAGCACCGGCAGACGCTGAGCTGACAGCGCTGCCACCATCACCCGCCCCACGAGGTGGCCTCGCG
>NW_010390951.1:14543-19451 GCF_000710305.1 Buceros rhinoceros silvestris | reverse complement strand
CTCTGTAGAGCTTCCCATCCTTCAAGCAGATTGGCACACTCGCTCAACTTGGTGTCATCTGCAAACGTACTGAGGGTGCATTCGATCCCCTCATCCAGATCATTGATAAAGATGTTGAAGAGAACAGGCCCCAATACTGAACCCTGGGGGACACCACTTGTGAATGGCCACCAACTGGATTGAACTCCATTCACCACCACTCTTTGGGCCCGGCCATCCAGCCAGTTTTTTATCCAGCAAAGAGTACGCTCATCCAAGCCATAGGCAGCCAAAAATCATGTCATTATGTGGCAGAGTTTAATCTTTTCTACTCTGTAGCTCTAATCTGATGTTTGGATAAAAATCAGCTGGCAGAAATATACAGTAAGATATGGTTGATGGGTTAGAAGAAATTACAGGATCTATCTAATTTGATATCTGTTCGTTCCACTGAGTGAGTAGGAGAGCTGGTCACTCTAGGATGCACAGATACTCTGTGTGCCTTCTTCAGATTGGATTGCTGTGTGCTTCTCCACTTGTGACTCTAAGTGCATATATTGCATTTCTGTTCTTCTGAAGGTAAATCTGCTAGACCTTTAAGTTCAGAGTTATCTTCTTCAGGGTCATGTGGTTTAGTGGAAAGTATCTTTTTTCTTTCACTATACTTTAGCAGTTTTTTCGTTCTAATGAAATGTTGAGGCACTCATGCCAGATGTAAAGCTCGGAGAACTCTTAATTTTTGGCTGAAAAAGAATTTGAAAGTGGGCTCATGTCTGAAAAAAAAATCTTGTTTTGAGAAGTCACGTGTGTAGAAAAGATCTTATTTGTCACAGACCATAAGTTTTATTGGTATCATGAGAATAATTTAGAGTAGATATCTTACCTATGAATTCTGAAGTTGAATGTGATACATATGGAAGAGAAGACATATGGAAGAGTGATACTGTGGAAGTCTGGGAGCTCAAGTAGACTCCTGAGAAACATAACATATCAGGTCTCCCCTGGATGTTGGCTTGTTACAGCCCATTGCCTCCAATGAATGCCAATATTCTAGGTGTGACTGAAACGTGGGAGAGCAACTCTAGATACATGAGCAACAAGGTTTTTAATTGAGTAAGTGCTTGAAAAGTATGGCGTAGTGACCTTGTGAGGGTCTCTTCAAAATTACTGCTTTAGGGAGAGGTGGCAATAGATTTTTCTTAGACTGTGGAATCTGGAGAATTGTTAGTGCTGTTAAATATTGAATATAGTATTTATTCAGTTATCTTACAGAAAAATAAATTCACGGTAAAGTTGGTTTTTAGTGTTTTCTAGGAGAAAACATGGATGTGCTGTAAATGGTCACTTCTGTACATTACAGTTTTTATTTCAGGTTTTCCTTGAGTGTTTTCCTCTGTTGCAAGTTTGACCCGATTCTGCCACACACACATCATGACACTAAAGCAACTTATGACCTACTTATCCTTTCTTACAGCTGTGTGCTTTGTTGGATATCCTAAACTACGTCATTTTGGTGCAAATGATCCTAATCTGTGTGTATTTTTCTAGTATTATCCCTCACTGAGGCAGGATAAAAACTGCTTGAATTCTTCTGAAATCCATGTAAATATAGTGTGGTATTTCTAGAGACATAAGGCTGCTGTGCATTGATGAGAGCAAGGTATTTGGCTATAATTCAGATACTAAGACATAAAATACAGGGGTTTTTTTTTATAAACAGTAGGTCTGGCAGGAAAAAATATAAAAAAGGAATTACTTGAAACCTCTTGATTACAGATGAGGTACTGCTTATCAAATTTGAATAAAGAGTTTCTTTAGGAAGAAATGTATTTTTAGGGAAGTTCTAAGTGAACCAAATGGCTAAACAACTGCTAGGAATTGCAGACTGCTGATACCTGAACAGAGGGTCAGGCTGAATTCAGTACTACTGGATCATGCTAAAAGATGCACTGTGATAGTAATGTTGCTTCATAGATTTGGACACTATATTATTGCATAATATAATTACAAACAAGGTAAGTTGTGTGAAGTAGTGATTATATCTATGCTAATGTCTGTTTAAGCTCAGTAAAAGAATTGATCTTGTTTAATTTTTCCTGATATAAATGCTAACATGTGGCTGTTGCAGGAAAATAAGCTTGCTAAGTTAGATCCATACTCAAAACTTCCACTGAAAGAGAAAGCAGCAGTTAAAAATCAGAATTTGTGTTGCCACTGTAACCAAACATAGCAATGCTGCTCTTGGCCCAAGACAGGAGAGATGGTGAGCTAGTAGTGTGATTGCCTCTTGTTGATGAGGAATTAGCTGAGGAAGGTGGGCAGCAGCATGATTTTCTTTCTTCCTCCTCCTCTTCTGCCTCCATGGTGTTGTTACTACTTCTTTTCAACCTGTGTAACTCAATCCCAAGTATTCAGCTTGATGACACTTCAAAAATCACCACAAATCCTTGGAGACTTGCTACAGGAAAGCATCCTGAGCACAGAGAGCGTCATGAGCTAGAGTTGCTCTGTGTATTGTATGTACTCTCCTGCAGCTGCAACAAGGCATTTTTCAAACTGGGGGGCATTTTTGCGTTGTGGGGTGCAGACTTCAATAAGTGTTTCTCTCCTTTACTTTGACAAAGTGCATAGTGAAATTGACATTTGATATATGACTTAAAAATACTTCTTGTTTCATTTTATTTCTTGCCTGCTGAAGTTTTTTCCCTGATTTTATCCTGACATTACCATGCCCCAGGTTCTTTTTTGGTTGGTTGGTTGGTTTTGTTTGGTTGGTTTTTTTCCTTATCAATAGGTTAGGGCATATGTTTCCCTATGTAGCTTCACATTTCTTACTTTCCTCTTCTCAGGTCACTGTTTACTTTCAGCTAAACATTGTTGTGCCATATCTCATATGTCTTTCCTCTATGTATATAGTAAAATATGCAAGCTTAGTTTCTTTTCATGTGCTGCAAGTAGGAATTTCTCCTGTTCTGTCTTTGCACCGTTAACATTTACGTGGCCGCCTACGTACAAATATTTCTTGAGTGTATTGCTGGCTTTTTTTAGAGGTTTCTTGAAACACAGGAGGACTAAGACTACCAGGTACTGTTATCTACACTGTTTCTTCTATGCTCCTGCATACCAAGAAGGAAAACAGATGTGATTCTAATTACTGCCCTTCCATGGGCATACAATCTGCACTGGAGGCCAGGGACAACGACCTATGTGCAGAGCTCAGTGGTGTTTTGGTATGTTGTGGAATGTTTGCTTCATAAATATATTTTTCATATAGATATAGTACTTGAAACTAATAGAAAAGTGCTCTTTGTGTAGGGGGAATTTTTTTTCTCTTTTCTGTGATATACTGCTTTGATAGCTTTGAGAGTATTTGACGATTTTAAACCGAAGATGTGTGTCTGTCCAAGATGCCTTTCGCATCAGCTTCATGAGAGAGAATCAGAAGCTGGATTTGGCACTATCTGGAACTTTTGCCTATTGAAGCATATTAAAAAGTCCTTCCGATCTTGTCCATAAGCATATGCTGAAGTTTGGATTATGTTGATGAAAATTGAAAAGAAATGTCCCATCCTGTTTGCTTAAAATCATTTCGCCATTTGTTTTTCAACTATTTTTTTATTCATTTTTTTAAACATCTCTAGTTATCTGAAATTCTAAACTCTTGTGTTCTGGAAGAGCGAATCATAAATTCACATCTCAAGTCTCATTGATATCAGCTGTCTTAAAATCATCACTCACATGTTTGAGGAGAAATAATTCTTTAGTTTTGCCAAATAATCCTAATTGGCCTTATTTAACTTGGTATTTTGTGTAGCTGCTTGTAGTGGGAGCATTCCTATTTAGAAAAGTGCTGCATTTTTTTTTTCCAAGAGAGTAAGATGTGAGAGAGAATCTTCTGGAATTTGCAAAGAAAAATAACCTTAAATGTGCCTGAGTTTTGTCATAGTTTGATTTTAACTGAAATGCCATCACAGAAGCCTGTTGTCTTATGTCAGTCTCTATTCAGTTTTAAAAGTTTGGAGACAGAATGTTGAGGCACAGTAGCGACTGATAGTGTGGGATGGCATTTTGTAGAGTGCCCTATGAGTTTGGCTTAATTGTTTTTCAAGTCATTTATTCTACATTGGTCTTAAAATCATGCAGGAAAAAGTATTCTTGGCCCCATTGAATTTATGCAGTTTTGGTTCCAATTCTGCTTCTGTCTGAGTTAATAGCAATATTTTAAAGAATTTAAATTCAAAGTGGAACTTTTCTGCAGTGAGAAAATAGTGGTCTCACACACTGAGACCAATAGAATGTTTGGAAAGGATCAGGTGTTAGTTTTAGTGTACTTCAAAAACAAAAAATTGGAAACAGTAATGTTAAAATTTTATAAATTTTATTTGTTAAAAGCCTCTTGAAGGTCTAATTGTTTGGCCAGATTTATTATGGATGTCTTTTTAGTAGTAATTTGAAGGATTTAAAAAGATGTACTTTTAAAAGTGTATCAATGCTTTGTAGTTTTTTTAAATCAGTGAAATAATTCTGAAAGGCATTTTAGCAGAAGGCAATTAAAATCTGCATTCCAAAGGTGTATGTTTTTTGTTTGTTTTTACATCCTGTGGACTAGGGCAGATTTTTTTTTCCTGTTTCTTCAAATGACATTTTGCACAGCTGCATGCACACAGTGACACTTTTTCTGGCTTTGGCTTTCTATTATCATTTATTTAAGACACTCATTGACTCTTAATCTGAACTCCACCATCGATGGATTTAAAAAAAAAAACAGCTGAGTTTAGCTGAAATTACTGATTAGTTAAAGCTGTCAGGAGACAGGTTGTGCTGTTGGTTGGTGCCCTTGGTAACAATTAAGCTGTATTTCCCTGGAAGATCACACTGAACATGTTTATTTTAAATGTATACACAACTAGTGGAACCTGTATTCAGCAG
>NW_010390951.1:11833-14465 GCF_000710305.1 Buceros rhinoceros silvestris | reverse complement strand
GCAGGAATTTTTTAGGAGAGTCCCTCTCCTTACATATTAGGAGTTAGACGTTACCGTGCAGTCTTCTGAATCCTCTGAAGGGACCGCTTGTTTTCACTAGTGAGTCTCCAGTGAGCTCAGCAGGCAATTTTTAATGAACTGAACCAATTCAGCGACCGCTTCTCTGCCCTGCCTTGTGTTTGCCCCAGTCCTGGTGACCTTCAGGTTCAACAAGTACTTAAAGTTAATTATATCCCTAATGACTCTGCAGAGTTGTTCCCAGATATTGTGAGCTGGGACAAGGTTCAAATGTGAACATATGCCTCTCTTTCTGTTGCTGAGATAAATAATACTAGAATGTTTTCAGCAGCTGATAAACTTCAGTTGAGCCAAAGTTTGACCATCTTCCAGATTCTTAAGTACTAACTTCACAAATTTGTGTATAACTGTTCTCAAGTTTGTGTATAACTATGTTCAGTGAGAGGTGTCTTCCTCTCTGTTTACTTTGTGCCTCTATATGAATTTTATTAATCAACTTACATGCACACACACAAAGACAGCTATAATGGTTTTTTTGGTGGTTTTTTTAATTCAGAGTGAGGCCAAGTTGATAATTAAAATTTTGAACTTCCAATTCCTGAGTTTGATTTTGGTGTAGACTGTTCGGCTTTTGTACCATAGTCTGAGACTGTTGTTATTTATTGTCTGAGAGATACTGAGATTCCAAGCCTTTATGAAAGGTATTGAAACATATTTTTCATAAAATGATGGGAGAGAATTGGTTTCATAATTACAGAAAACAAATACTTTTTCCCCAAGGTTGTTAATTTCAGTCTATAATAGCTATTGAGGAATATACAACAGGGATTCCATTCCCAAAAGTCAAATTTCAGTTAGAAGTTATTTTTGTCTTCATAGAACAGTGTTATCATGAAAAATCTTGTTTTTCGAGTCTTATCCAGAATGTGTAATGCTTGTCATGGAAAACATGAAGGCATGAGTATCAGGATAAATTTTACTTAATTTTTCTGCTCTTGCCATTCCGAGTATTCGTGGGATACTTGGAATTCTGTATGCGTAGGCTGCAAGAGTGCCTAAAAGAGGTACCTTTAGCTTCAATATCAACACTTAAAAACTTTAGCTCCAAAAATAAACTTGGTGTGAATCGAAAGTACTGTTTCCTTCTCATTTATTTATATTTTGAATGGATGCCTACCAGAATATCGTATAAATTATCATTGGATTTTCTGAACTATTCTTCTGTAGCTGTCTGTTGAACATGGCCATTTTGCAAGAAGTGGATTACAAAACATACAAATTTAAGTGCTATACCAGAAGGTTTTGTAAATTTGTGATGGTGGGAGACCTATAGGTTTTTACTTTTCCACTGCATCCAAGTTGGCAAAAAGCACTTTTTTTCTAGACGTCATATCAAAGGGCATGGCTCTGGGCTTCTTATTGCACAGCTCCAGTGTCTTTTTCACTGCATACGTGTAGCTGTATCACTTAAATACCAGCTGAGGAAGTTACAGTTATATTACGTTTACTTGCTTTAGAAAGATGACATTTTGAGATAAAATTTCATGAAGAAAATTAAGAAACTTGATAAAATGCAGGTAATTATTTGTGGCTTTGTTTTTTTGTTCGAAATGTGTATGACTTTTAAAATATTCGTACATTCCTACACACAATAATATGCTGTCATATGTGAAGATTTTACTGTATGGTACCAGAACAGCTTAAATACACACCATATTTGAAGTCATACTATGTTTTAATTAACATTTAGGTTGAAGTGTAATTTGTTTGGAAATTGATTTTTTTTTTTTAAGAAAGCAACAAGACTTTCTGATTTTTAGGATTATTTTGGTACCGACTTTTGCTCATCTGTGCTTTTCAAACTCAGCATTGTTCTCTTGAACTTGTTTACCAGACCTATTTCCTTTCTGTATGTGATGCTGAATCAAGTTACCTACAGGTCTGAAATGATTGCTTTCCTTTGCCTTGGTAGTGCTGGGGTTCCTAAGAAAAGCTACAATCCTGTAGACTTCATGCACCATCTGAACTCTGTCATTGCTTTGCTGAAACTATTTTTACTGTAAATGAAGATAAACAAATGGATAAACTTATTCAGGACAAGGTCATCTGTTACTAAATGATGTAAAAATCAGAACAAACATAGATTTCATTACCAGGCTTAAAAGGCGTCTTTAAAATGGTTGTATTTTGATTAATTTGGTTTATACTGAGTATTTCACCTTTGATTTACTTGAGGGGATCACTATTTTTTGGTGGTGATAGCAGAGCGAGTGGCAGTTGGAGTGATTGCACCAGAGTTGGGAAAGGACTGTTCTCACTTTGATCTTCCTTCTGTTTCTCCCATGCCTTTAAATCTTGTGAACTAAGAGCAGGTTCGCACATCCTTCCTTTGCTGATCCAGGAAAACCAAAGCCCTGTAAGAATGTGCAAAGGGGAACGCGGATATCTCTGCTTCTCCAGCCCTACTGATCCTCCTAGCACTGCTGATCTGATTTTGGTCTGTAAGCAGCTTCATTTTTGGAGTCTAGTTTAAAGGATCATTTGACTATGTAGTTGTTCAAATATCTAAGTAATAACTTTCTAAAATGCTACTGTAGCCTTTTGGTCATTCCCT
>NW_010390951.1:10410-11753 GCF_000710305.1 Buceros rhinoceros silvestris | reverse complement strand
CCTACACTTTCTTAGGCATTGAGTTTTTTTTATCATGTTGTGTTATTTACCCAGCTGACCAAATACAAGCACTTCAATGAGATATGTAATTTCTTTACAAAAGTAGTGTAATTTTTCCCTATAGGTTTTTTAATCATCACCTTATCTGTGCCTATATTGGAAAAA
Organism: Buceros rhinoceros silvestris; assembly: GCF_000710305.1. Taxonomy (NCBI): domain Eukaryota; kingdom Metazoa; phylum Chordata; class Aves; order Bucerotiformes; family Bucerotidae; genus Buceros; species Buceros rhinoceros. The sequence goes on along the minus strand of NW_010390951.1, from coordinate 11,588 downwards.
ACAGGTTGAAAGAACATGAATGTTGACTTGGGATTTTTTTAATAAAGATATTTTTGCCAGTGGTTGACTTTGGTTTTGAATCAATGTTTTAACTTTGTAAGAAAGTTAGTTTTTCCACTGCTGTTTTTGCCTTTTGGCAAAAAAATTTGTTATAACCTGTGTAGTAGTTACCTAATCTGTGACCTTGAAGGCGTTGTCACTGTTAAAACAGTACAACTGGTATTTTTGGGAAATGTTGTATTAATTTTTCATTCCTGAAGAAGTTAAATCTTTAAACTGGAAAGAGATAAGTGCCCTGTTTTCAGAGGAATGGTGTGAAACAAGCACCACATACCAGCACCGAAGTTAGTGCTGGCGACTGATGATGCACATTCCAGGAGGTATCTTTACCCTTCTGGGAATTAATTTCCATTTTGTGATCTGTCAATTCTTACCTCTTCTTGATGTAATTACAGAGGTTTAATAACAAGTGCTATTAAAGTCATACATTAAAAAATAGAAATGTATGAGAGTGCTGAGTTATTGAATATACATAAGAAAAATATGGTCCTAGGTCTGGACTCTGTTGTTGTTAATTGGCAGTAGTTAAAAAAGTACTCTAAAGCATTTGTATTAGTGTGGGATTAATTTTATGATTGGGTCATGCATAATTTGGCGTTCTGCAGTAGTGAGGTTAAGAAAACTTTTGATTTCACACACCTGTTAAAGAATGGATAACTTGTTCTTCAGGCCTGAGTATTTCCTGATCTTTTTATTTTTTCCCTCTCAAATACATGGAAAGTATAAATTAAGCTCTGCCAGACAGGAGGTATGTTTGCAATTTTTTGCTTGTGTTGCATCCTATCATGGCTCAAAACTATTGACTTTGTTAGGGAAATGGAAATTTTATGGTCAGAAGTATAAAACTGATTTGTATGTTTTAATTGTTCATTGTTTACTTAGACTATATATTAAGCTGTAGGTTCTCAATAGCTTTATAGGCTTATGGTTTAATACAATGAAATAACCTAATCCTTTCATGACTTACTGTTGGAATTGATCCATTTCACTTAGTTGGAAATTTAGAAATAAATTGCACTGAGTCTGGATTGTTGACTCTTGAAACAGTAGTACTTTAAGAAAACACTTAGTGGGGATGGAAGAGTGTAGAGTACCGCTACCTTTCTTCTCTTGCCTCT
>NW_010390951.1:2071-10323 GCF_000710305.1 Buceros rhinoceros silvestris | reverse complement strand
TTCCCTCCTAAAAGCTGACCTTGTGAATACTTAGGAGCAGAGGCGATTCTGGTTTTATTATGTTCGTGAAGGTGTCATCATTCTGGTGAAGTATAGAAACATAATGTGCCACTGAATTTGGAAGCTCTAGGAAGAGTGGCTTAATATGAGGAGCTCCTTGGAATCGGTGGTTCAACCCCTGTTCACCTTGTGTTTTCTTTTGTTGATCCTCTAACTGTTTTCTTCTTTCAGTTCTTGCAAGTATGCGTTTAGATGTGTCAGGAGCCTTTGTGGCAAACTGAAGAGCAGAGGACTATGTATGTTAATGCACATTATGATGAAAAGATGTACAGATATTCAGGGATTGTGGACAGTCATGAGGTTTTTTTACTTATACCTAATACAGTTGTTTCTATTAATTATATGTGTGCGTACCTGTGTACACCCATTGCATATGATATCCTAGTGGCTGCTATTTTTTTGCATCAGTTTACTGCTTACAGTTTGTTTCTCTTTTTCTATTGGCAGGTATTTAATTAGTCAAGGAGCACATGTAGGAGCTGTAAATAGTGAAGGAGACACTCCATTAGATATTGCTGAAGAAGAGGCAATGGAAGAGCTGCTTCAGAATGAAGTAAATAGACAAGGTAATTTTGAATATGGAACGGTAGTTTTGTTTGTTGGACACTAAGTAGGTTTTTGAAACTTGTAAGGAGGAATTTTAAAGTCAATTTACTTTCCAAAGAGAATTGTCAATACAATGTGCACTGCTCAAGCTGTCTTCCAGGTGTTTTTAACACATCTCAGCCTTTTGTGAAGAAGGAGGTCAGAAGTATTGAATCCAGGTTGATCTGACTCTTGCATTCACTTAACAGAATTTAGATGGTATTCAGAATATATGGATGGTTTTCAGTGCATCAGGGATATAGACTCACATATCCTAGCTTTAGACTACGTCCAAAGAGATTCCTGCCTTAGAGAGGAGAGACATAGGCACTTCTAGGGTGCCTCAGATGTCAGTTTTAGGATAAAGTGAATTCACCCCAAAGATAAATGCTTCTTTCCATTGACTGCAAGAAAGCCTAGAATAGCTAAAACGAGTGAACAGCTGTACTGTATCCCATCATTCACCCTTTGTATCTCATTCTGACCTTTGGAATGGCCTGCAATGTTCAATGTATGAAACTACTGGATGGGATAAGGAGTCTTAGATCGCACTTGTTTTAGGCCTACGAACCTATCATGAAGTTCTAAGTTCCTGCCGATTTTGTGTACTCTTCTGAGAGCACTGTGTAGGTGAGAATTTGTGTAACAGTTGATGGATAACATGAAGTTTTGACAGTATTGCTTATAAATGTATACCCTAAATTTATGCATCTTGTTCCTTAAAAATTGCTAGTACTGGCTGTGGTGCCCTTAGAAGAGAAATTGGTCTTTGAAAAAACATACTGATTAGTTTTTCCCTGCCTTTTCCCCCGCTTCTTACACTGCTGCTTACCATATTTCAATCCACTGGAGGGTTCTCCAGTGAAGGTCTTTGAAAGTTTCTGGTTTTCTCCCTTCCACAGAGGAAAGAATATTCAGTTGTTGACTGACCATCTTGAGTCCAATAGCAAAGCACTGCTATCCCAGAACTCCCAGTACAAGAACTGGGCTGATGAGGTCTGAGTTAATGTTATATGTTAAAGGAAGGTGACTTTGAGAGTGAAGATGGAGCCTTTGTAGGGGGTGTGCTAGGGGTCTGCATCTCCATTACTTCTAGACCCCGCCTATCCTTTCTGTCAAGGAGAAAGGCTTCTTTCTCCTTGAAACATTGCTCTTTTGTAGGTTTGAATTTGTATCTCTTGGACACATTTATGTAATTTAACAGTAAACTAGTAATTACTTCAGGCTTTGCCCTGATATAATTTGTATAGTTAAACCTGTTTAATGTCCAGAGCAAGTGATAAACGTAAAGTGGATACCATGATATGCACGAAAATAAGAGATACCTACTGATAAGCAGAAGTAGCCTATAGACTTGACAAAGGCCTTGATTCTATTTTTTGGTAGTGTTAACGGAATTTTTATAACAGTTCTTATAGTTAACACACAAAGAACATCAGATTAGGTAGTGGCCACGTCATGGGTTAGGGCTGGGCCAATATTTCCTTTGTCTGTACTACCATTTATCTATTTTAATTAGTTTGGAAAGAATACAAATACAAAAAAATATAATATGAAAAAGTTGTTCTTTTTTAAAAGTACTGTCAGTCTTTGCTGAGAGTTGTTTCTGGGATGTTCCTCAGCCTAAACTCCTTAATGTTGTTTTTGAAATGTGATTTTACTGGTGTGCTGTACAAATTGACTGTAGTAGTTCTTTGTAAAAATGACATTTCTTGGGAAAAGAACTCTTCCAAAATCTTTTATTTATAAGTTACTGCTTTGAAGAAAAAAAAATTATATGGGTGTTTTATGTACATTTTTGCAAGGCAGGGAGTCAACATTATCCACTAATTTTTATTCTTTTGCAAACTTAATTATTTTGACTAGCCCAATTGTAAAATTAGCATTGGTGACCTAAACTAAATGCCACAGTTCACTGAAAATTTCAGTGTAGTTTAGATACTTAAAGTTTTAAAAAAGCTTTTTATTGTAAGCTTTAAGTAAGCTTAAAACTCTTTATGGTACTGTTTTCCTAAGTCTGAGAAGAATGTAGATGTTCCCACACTGTAGCTGTTAGCTTCTAAAGAGATCGTTCATGTTATTTCAAAATACTAAATTTCACTTGCTGTGGAAAGCCTGTTTTCCAAGCATTCCTCTTACGATTTATGGCATTTGGCTTGTAGACTAACTGGGGGATTTTCAGAAGATTGGTCTTTCTCAGATGATTTGAAAAATATATTGGTTGAATGAGGCACCATGACAGATGAGAAGAACCTTGCTAGGTTTGAGCATCAAGAGTGGTTTGACCTCTCTCTATGGAGAACTGGATGCTGTCCTGAAGAGCAACCACACTGTGAACATCTCTGACAGCATTTATGCCTTCCTGATCTTAACAGGACACTAAAGCCTATGGTTATATATAAAAATTAAAAATACATAGTCTGTATATATATTGGGGTTTTTTACACACATATCTATATGAATGCATATACCTGTATTGCACCTAGCGTGTTTTGCTGTTAGACCACCTACAAGTTTCAGTTTCCCAGAAGCAGGGAAGAAGGCATGCAGCATCCCTCCTTCTGAATTTGAATCTGAAGGTGTAAGAACTAAGGGCTTTTACCTGCAGGGACAAAACCATAGGAAATATTTAGTATTTGTGGATGAGAATGGAATAGGAAGGGTATGAATCTGGATGTGAACTCATAGTCTGTTTATTTTACTAAATCATGAGACAGTTGTCTCAGCAATAAAGTTTTAATCATGTGCTTTTGATGGCACCCTTAACTTGCGTATAAATTTAATAGTACATACAGAATGATTATTTAGCCGTTACCATGCTTGCATGGAAAGTGCCTAATTGTGTGTGTATTGTGACTAGAGGAGTTAATAGTTCTAAAATAGGAACTTAATTGTTTATCTTAATGTGGAATTAACACTGATGCATTGTGACAGAGTCATCTTTGACTATACATGCTATACATGTGGCTGAATGCACTTATCCCTCCAGCTTTAGCATTGCTCCTCATATAAAATAAAGCAGTGCCCCGAGTTTTGACAATGAAGTTAACTGTGGGGTCTGTGGAATGATCAGCCCTGTCTTAGCGTTACTGGTCGTGGAAGATCAGTCTGTTTTGAATATAAACAAACCTGGGTGCCAAAAAATGTCTTACCTCTATGTAGGTGAAACATTCGGTGTGAAAATTAAGTAGGTGTTTTCTGTAACATTCTTGTCTTGTAACCTTTTCACGTGTACTTAATCATAAATTCACTGTAGTTCTGTTTTTGTGTTTCCTGGTTAATGCTGTGAACATCTCTTCCTAAGTATTGGCATCAGCAGTTAAGAGTCATTTGGTGGCAAAAGATTGCCCAGAAAGATCAGTCATGTTCATTTGATTTCAGATATGTTTAAGTGATGATATTTGATGGTCGTTCCTGTTAGAAATAGAAGAATCACCATGTTAGCTCACCCTTTTTGCTGCTTTTGCAGATATTTGGTCTTCATCGGAGAAGTTCAAACAGAGCCTTGCAGTTGTGCAACTATTCAGCCTTCTACAGATGATCAGTTTGTACCTATGCCAAATTTTTACATGTATCAAATTATATTTAAAGGACACGTCTGACTACAGGATAAAAAATGAGAGCCTCTGGAGACACTAAATTCACAGAACTAAATTACAGAATACAGCACAATTCAGCTCTATGTGACATTACAGGCTTAATAAAAATAAGAATCTGCAGTGTTTGCTCATCCTATTTTAGCATTCAGACTCCAAAATCTGACCTGTCTAGAGAGAAGATGATGAGTGATCCAAATTAGTATAGTTTTACAAGTTTTGTTGTAAGAAGTGTTGGACATGAAAGAAGAGAGCTTTAATAGCATTATTATCCCATGTCTATCTTTCTTCAGTTATTCTGATTGCCATATGCGACACTTCAAAAGCATGACCCTTGGTTCAGGTGTCTTCATGTGTCCTCTTGTGTGGGCCACAGATCCCCAGGCAAAGCCCCCTGTGTTCTGCTGAGCATATAGCAGGACCCTGTTGATACAACGGACTATGCAGTAAGTCTGAACTAATGGACTAGCCATGCCATAATCAAACACATAGCACTCTAATAATAACGAAAGCATTTTTCTACCCTGATATTCAAAGGGGAAATATTGGCTTAATTATTTTTTATGCTTAAAACCTACTTTAGTTTTATACTTTGTGAGAAGGTAAATTATATTCATGCTTAGGTAAGGTATAAAGATTTTTTGGACACAGTTACAAACACTTCACAAATAGGAAACCTAGGTGTTTTATGGAAATTATTCCAAAGCAGTGCTGAACTTTTCACATCATGTGTTTTAACTGTTTCGTGTGCGACACAAAAAACTTCTTTTAGGACCTGTTTTGTTGTTTTTCCCTTGGCTGCTATCTTTATCATGGGCCAATCCCATGTATACAGGTGCCACTGCGATCCACATAATTCTTTATCTTCATTCAAAATGTTATTTACAGTTTCTCAGTGAGATTCCTTAGGCTTTTACTTTTCAGGGTTTCAGCGTATCGTAATTTTGGAAGTTGTTTTTTGCCGGTAATGTGAAGTTTTCATTTGCCTAGTGAAGCCTAGCAGACTTTGAGAGAGAGGTGGCTTTAGTCCCAGCTAGTCCTGGCCCGTTTTAAATGTTGCCTTTCCTCAGGTCTCAAGTAGGGTTAAGTGTAATCGTTTGTGATTTTTTTAGCTGTTTATCATCAGATGTCCTCTTAAAATTGTTTTTAACTCCTTAAGCACTTACTTTGAATGATAGGAAGCATTCCTGGGAGGTGAGTTAGTGGGGAAAGGTGATGTGAGGTGAATGAGGAGTTGATGATCCAGCATGGTAGCTTTTCAGTACTCACTCCTCATTTTCCAAGCAAAAGCAAATGTTCCCCATTCTGAATTATAGGTAAATTTAACAAGACTCTCATATGTATTGCTTAACTCAGCTTTGTTTATGTGGATAAAATGTGAGCTATTACATTTGTATATAAACATTCACTACGTGAAGTAAAAAGTGGGTTGATCTTCCATGCAGTATCTATAAAACATGCCTTTATATGGCTGAGCAGTCCTGAAACAATGATTCAGCATTTAGTTTTACGCAGAAATCCATTAAATGCTCACTGAACAGCATACTGTTTTCAAACCTATTTGGAACTGTTGAATAACACTTGTTGATCGGAAAAAATTAAAGCCTTTAGCAATAAATTATTAATGATTTAAGAAGTTCTTAGACTGCCAGAGCAGTTAAGTGCACTGTCCTGAGTGAATACTCAGGCTGAAGTTGAGCTAGGAGGCAGCACATTGCCATCTATGGGCTGTATGAAGAAAGTGTTTGAAACGTATGACGATCATTTTCTTTTTCCCTGGTGTCTAATAGAGTCTGGGAAACAAAAGCAAGGAGAAAGGTCTGTATAAGTTATAATAAAGGCTGTTTACATTCCGGTTTCTGTACTTAATAATGGGGGTTGTATTTAGCTTAGACAGCCCTGTGGCACAAAGTTTAATTCCCAATTTCATGCCAGTTATTAATGTGGGATGTTTTATTTAGATTGGCAAGATTCTTGTACTTTCTTCTGTTGAAATATGATCAGAAATTTACTGGCTTATAAAATAATGTGTTGATGCAGCTGTTATGATATTGATAGAAATCTATATTTAGTATTAGTTTCTGTTTCTGCAAAAGCAATAGAAATCTATATATAGTATTAGTTTCTTTTCCTGCAAAAGCGTTGCTCTTTTGACACAATTATCTGGGTCTTAAGACATATCTGGGAAGTATGCTTAGACATTAACCGTTAGAAGTTCAAGGTCAGTAACTTTTTCTCTGTTCTTTATACAGAAGTGCCTCAAAACGGCCAGCGACACGCACACAAACAGTTTTACGCTGATACGAATTTATGTTGGCTTCTTTAGGTGGAGAAGGTTACTCATGGTGATAAGGGTTCACAGTTAGACCTTACGCATGCAAAAAGTGGATGGGCATAAATGTCACTAACAGATTATATATAAACTACTTGTGTACTAGTGTTGTTCAGGCAACACTGACATATAAATGACTGTACTCAAGAGAATTATTTTCCCATGATCTGCTGATCCCCACTGCTGTGTCACTCTGAAAAGCAAGCAGATGCAAAGACCAAAGGCAGTTACAGTTTGGAGTAGTTTATGTATCAGTATGTAGGAGCCTTCTGGAGGAATGGGAATATGTGATTATCAATGTCTTAGACTCAAAGTTCCTGCTTTTCATTCTTCCTATTCGTCAGAGTGATAAGTAGATATGTAAAACCTAATGTCTGTTCAGATTTATGTAGTCATGGGTTGTCTTGAGAAAGACAGTTCTAGAAACTTCCATGTATTTAATTTTTACCAGTTTCTTTCAAACCAAGTACCAAGCTTCTTCCTCTGTTTAGTGCTTCAGCAATCTTTTGTATCAGCCTGCATCTCGTAGATTTAGCCTCCAGCGTATGGGTTTTCATCAGTTTCTGATAAAACATCATTCTGTTAATTTTTATTAAATTGTCAGTACTGAAATGATTGTTTTAGTCAATTAAGTGGGTGAATCTGGGAGTTTGGTCAGATACTTAGAATACTTAATGTGTAACCTGTCTCAGTTATTTTATGATACTTAGTAAAGTTGTATCTTTTCCTCTGTCCTTAGCATGAAGTTCTTCCACACTTACTTAGTGAACAGGATCTTTTCTCCAACTGATCCGGGGGGTTTTTTGTGGGTTGTTTTTTTTTTTTAAATAAATTCTTTTTCTAATGTATTTGTAGACAGGGAGTATCTGTTATGGTGTGAATTGAAAGAAGAACAGTAAAAAGCAAGTGAACTCTGTTGTTGCTTGGTCATACGCTACCACAAACCAAACAACTGACATGTTACATTTCCAAAAGCATGTAATAATTACATTCCTTCTTTCTGCATTTCAGGAAATTTCAATTTGGGCATGTCATTTTCCAGGGTTTTTTCTTCTCTATAACTGGGAAATTGCAGCATCTGTGAAATGCTAATTCATATGTGATGTAATAGATCTACCACTGCTCTCAGCTGCCTTAAGGGTGTTTCAGCAGTGCCGGTAGAATTGCTTTCAGTTTCCCAGATTGTTGCTGTGGCTTTCTAGTTGCCAGTGGGTTTATAAGAGCTTGATGAATCTGGTTTATTATAATCTTATTTATGACATTTTGTAATCATGCATTGCATGGCACATGATAATCTCTGTATTAGCTATATATTTCATTTTTGTGATATTAATAATTTCTTTAATGAAGGCCACTTCATCGCTTACCTCAGTTTCTGTTGCATGTGTTAATAGTCAAGTTGGATTTCATTTGGTTTCAGTATTCCAGGGTTTCATTCACCCTATAGAGGATTAATAGCTCATAGTTTCTTTGAAGACATTAGAGCCTGAAATTGCTGTTCATTATAAAGACTTTGAAAATTAATTCATTGTGTAGAGCAGTTTTGAAAAGATATGTTATGGCTTTCCGTAGTCTTGTTTGTGGTCTGCTTCATGTTGTTGTGCATTGATTAGTTGGTCACTTAGGAGAGTTACATGATAGAAACAAGTCTGCAGGAGAAAAACAGTTTGGGGACAGAT
>NW_010390951.1:0-1934 GCF_000710305.1 Buceros rhinoceros silvestris | reverse complement strand
CAGCAGGAAATACTGAAAGAAGGCGGAATCTGAATCAAGGAGCATCTATCTCATATGTGTTTTAAAATTCATCTTAAATTCTATTTTATAGGCTATAAGGACTATTGTTGAGCTTTGTGGTTTTATCTAGTAAATCTGTACCTGTTTCTAGATTTCACTTCTTTTTATTATGTCCAAGTTAATGCTTTGCTTCCTGAGAAATTAAAAATTCGGAAGGCAGAAGAACAGTATATCTTTCCCAAGTCCCTGCATACCAGTGTCTAAGATTAGACTAATCATACATCTAAAATAATTTTACTGAAGGTCGGCCCACTGATTTTCTGTTATAGTTGAGCCCAGATACAGTTTGCACTCGCTGACCGTAATTCCTAGGACCCTTTGCCTTGCAAAGTTGTCTCTGTTTAGTTGGCATAGATAGAGCCACGCTCATGCAGAGTTCTCTTCCAGACCCCTTTCCTGCTGTGTTCTTTAGATGACTCCATATGGTAGTAATTAAAAAAAATGCTTGCAAATACATGCTTGGCTTTGCCCATTCAGGGTCTGGGTGGGTTTTTTTCAATCTGTTTAACCTGATATATATATTTGCAAATGTTATATTCCATTCCTCCTTTTTCATCAGTGTATAATTTTTCATGAGATGTTAAAAAAAAATTTCAGTGTTTTTATTTATTCTTTATTACTTTTACCTAATTTATGAAGGGAGATTTCAAAAGTTTTGACTGTTTGAGTATAAGTTTGTGTTTCATAGTAACAGAAGACAAACCAAAAATTTTTTAGAAAGAGTAAAAAATATAGCCCCATCTTTCTTATAATCAACGTTGAGAAGCTAGGCTGTTCCTTTTCCCAAAGTTATCTCATGGTAAAAAAATTGTAGCTCTTTCCTACTTCCTATTCTTACAGGTAATTCAAACCAGACTTACTTTGGTGCTTAGAAGGTTAAAATATAATTTTTTGCTTTTCCTAACAGGTCATTTCAGTGATTATTACTGTGATGGTAGGTATTCTTGGAATTGAAGCGCCAGTTTTAGTAGCTTTCTTTTTTTTTTTCTTTTCCTTCTTTTAATGTTCAAAAAGACACAACAAAATAACAATTAAACTATGAATAACATTTGCAGCTAGATATGAGTATCACACTTACATGGTATAAGATTTGTTACATAATTGAGTTGAAGTATTTGAACTAAAATATCTTGTCCTCTCTTCCCCTCTCCCCCTCTCTGTCTAAATTAGGAGTTGATATAGAGGCAGCTCGAAAAGAAGAAGAACGAATAATGCTAAGAGATGCAAGACAGTGGCTTAACAGCGGCCATATAAATGATGTCAGGCATGCAAAATCTGGTGGTACAGCTCTTCATGTAGCTGCTGCTAAGGGCTATACAGAAGTCTTAAAGTAAGTGTGCTTTAAATGAAAATTTTTCATATTTCATTGTCTTGTTGATGTAGTACTGCTTGGAATTGATAGGATTGGACATTTCTGACTTTTAGGGGTTGTATCCTGGAAAATAACAATTTCTAGAACTATCTTTTCCTTCAAGCTTGATTTTATGTTTTCAAGCATAAATCATGATGCTATTAGCTTTCTATATTAAGTCATTAAATGAACACGGATTACATATTGAGCCAGAATACTTACTTAACAGAAGAAATTTGGAAAAAAACTCACCATGTTTCTAAAGCTAACTGTATAAACAAGCTTAATACCTTTTTGTAATGCTAGTGTTCTGGTTGATGCGTATTTTCAAGACACCATATTTATTTGCATAAATAAAGCAGGGTTTGTAATCCACACTAAAGGTTCTTAGACCTAAAGAACAAAGAATTTAATTTTGCATTTTCGATATTGTTAAAAATCATGCCTCTTGAAAACTTTCCTGGAAACTTTCAGACTTTTGTGCCCCCTGATTCACAGGTAGCTTTTCATTAATACAACACCA
>NW_010390950.1:479-799 GCF_000710305.1 Buceros rhinoceros silvestris | reverse complement strand
GAGGACACAGGAGCGGGTCACCAGCCTGCCCACCACCCACCACCACACAACACTCCCGGGAACACCCCAGCCTGGGTGGGACACAGCCCTTGTCCCTCCCGGGGTCCTCCCGGGCTGACCCACGCATCCATCCCCCCCAAAGCCGCTCCTGGCACTTGTGCCTCACCTGCGGCCTCGGCACTGAAGGCGACCCAGTGGCAACTGGCCTTCACGTGGTTCCCGCAGGACGTGACAGAGCCCGCTCGGATGCCCCCGATCCAGGCCTAGGATGGAGAGGAAAAACCCACGAGATGAGTGAGGAGATGCCGCTGTTTCGGAGG
>NW_010390950.1:0-318 GCF_000710305.1 Buceros rhinoceros silvestris | reverse complement strand
GGCTGGAGCACGGCCGGAGGGGAGGCAACGAAGCATCGGCACAGCATCGCTGAGACTCTCAGCCCCAACGGAGCTCCCACGCCGATGGACTGGCACTACCTGGAGGCTGCTGACACCAACGGGGTCACGCTGGAGGCACGCTTGAAGGGCCCTGAACTCCGGGAGGGCCAAGTCAACGTGGCTGCTCACGCTGCTCGCAGGGTCTGGGGGCTTTGGGGCCAGCTTTGACCGTTATGGGAGACAGGAGCATCCCAGCTCCCAGCGCTGCCCCTCCCCGAAACTAGCCCAGCCCTGGGCTCTCCCACAGCAGGAAGGGCT
>NW_010390949.1:17520-18549 GCF_000710305.1 Buceros rhinoceros silvestris | reverse complement strand
CACGCTAAGCTTGGCTTGGGGTCCTGCAGTAGATGGGGGCTGCGCTGCAAAAATACCCACTGCCCAGAGGAGGTCCGGGCGTGCATCTGTGATGGTCGCTCCAAACATCCTCCTAACTCTGCTCACGCATGCCTCAGGAGCCCATAAGTCTTACGGAGATCTTGGATAACTGGTGGCCCTCGCTCCCTTTGAGGTTTTTTTGGGGGGGGCTTCCCTGACACCTGAATTCATCCAGCAGTTTGTCCAGCCCAAAGAGGTTCCTTCTCCTGGCCCGACCTCTTGTTGTTGCCAAGGCGTGATTCAATCCGACCATTTAGGATTAAGTCATGAATCTCACTGTTACGGTGTAAAGGTTTAGGCTGATTTGTATAAATTTCTCCGCAGCTTCAAGGGTGTGGACTGCAAGAAAGAAGAGAGACAGCAGGACTGAGAACTGGTGGTTGAGTGCCTTCAACGTAATGTGTAGGACCTGCTCCTTGCAAAATGGTTTCTAGGAGTACAGCCTTCAAAGTTACCCTCCACTTAGGGTTTGGGTCAGCTCAGTCATATTTGGCCAGCCTTCAGGTGACAGGCTTATTAACCCAGTGCTGGATGTAATAACCGTGACGATAAACAGCCAAATTAATGTGGCTCAGAGGGGCTGGGGCTAATCAGACGCTATCCTCACACGAACCTAGCATGAGCACGGGAAGGCCCGTTCCCTCTTCGTGGGGTCTGCGTATTCAAATGTCAACACTAAACCTTCATCTTTCCTAGCCCAGACCCAGCTTGGAGGTTTTGGGTTCCAGGAGGAGGTGCTGTGCCTGCTTGTTAATAGGAAAGAGCCACATGTATATTAAGTTTCTACCTATAGAGTGAACACTGAGTGATTAGCCGTACAAGCCACCAACACAGCTTGTCATAAAGGCCTCATTTGTGTGAAACTGAATTGGTTCTGTAAGTATCTGTAGGTTTGGGTGGAGAAATACTTACCACAAAACAGATAAAAGAGGAAAAGCACACGCTGAGGAGAAGCGTGAATTTTTCCCG
>NW_010390949.1:6631-17350 GCF_000710305.1 Buceros rhinoceros silvestris | reverse complement strand
AGATAAACTCTGGGCACCAAGTGCCTGCTCAATCTGTACAAGGCCACAAGCGAATGCGGGTATCAAGTGTTGGCCGATCGGAGGGCAAAGATTGCGGAATTATATGTACATCCGTTGAAATAAATGACTTTGAGGGACTTTTCTGACCACCTGCTTGGAAGCTGCTTGTGTGTCAGCACAACCCTCTACTGAGTATGCGGCTGGGGTCATCCTCCCGCTGTTGCTCCAGCTGGGTAACTGAGTGATTGTATGAATGAACTATGAGGGAATATGTGAAAGTTGTGTGTGTTATCTGATATTAGGAGTAACCGCATTGTAGAGTGAAAACCTTGAGTACTTCTGGTTGTCTCATCCTGAACTCCTGTTGCACAGTCAAAGAATTTTTAAGCAAATCAGGGGAATTAATCTTTTCTTTCCATCTTCTCCTAGAGTCGCTCTGTCTTCCTTTTGATTTCTGCGCAAGGTCTGCTTTCTGCCTCTACAGTCTCTCTCAACAGCTGCAGTATTCACAGATCCAAAATGGAGGCTGGTCTGAAGATGCCCTCAAAAGCGTGAACTTATTACAGTAAAAGTGGAAATTGCCAAACCTCTTACGTATTTATGTTTGCCTCCACTGGCCTCACTCAGTCGTAGCCATCTCTGCATGGCTAATCCACCCATTATTTCTAGCCCAGTTTTCTGTCTTTCCTCTCAGGTTCCAGGCCAGATTTTCCTGCTTCTCTCCTGGCTGACTGAATAGAGACATCAGCGTGCTGTTCCAGCACCGTTCCTGGTTGTTTCTCGCAGCTCCCCGCTAGTCTCCTACACAGCCGGTAGAGCTGTAGTAGTTCACTCTGTAGCAAAGGTTATTTCGGGTGCTTTCTCTGAAGCAAAGAGTAGGAGTGGTAGTCAGCATAAATGTTTAATAGGCCCTGAGAGCTAAGACTTTAAGATGAAGCTCCTTTTGAAGCTACATTTACAGTCTCTGCTCTCCCAGGCTTTGTGTAATGAAAGCACCCCAGGCCACTGGGGTGTGGTTTTGGCATACGCTGTAGTTCCCCCTAAGCACCCTGGATGGTTGTAAGCTTCAGAACCCCTTGACTCTCACTTCAAACACAGCCTTTGCCTCACCTTCTCTACCTTCTTAATTTCCTGCAAATCCAGAGCTCTGTGCAGGAGCATCTGGCTCTGATCTTTGATACCCTCCCTCAAACACAGTCCCTCCCTCATCTTTTTTCTCTGCCAAATCAAGCACAAACACCCACAAATTTACTTTCATCATGTTCCATGTGCCTGGAGTGGAAAATTACTTGGCTGTAAGTCTGGTGTCCTTGCTTTACATATTCAGCATAGGTTAGAAGAAGGGTGCTTGGGAAGAGTTTGGTTCTCTAGGCTGGTTATAAGACTGAGCTAAAGAAAATGTGCTTCCTACATCTTGAGTTTCTCTCAGAGCTGTGGCCTGGCTTTCCTAACTGTTACTGTCTGCTTGTGCAAGGGTGCCAGTGGGGGCTTTTCTCCTTTAATGCATCCTTCTGTGCTAAGTGGAAGTCCTAGGTTTTCTGAACTCCTCAAATAATGGTGAATTTTTCGTATGAACTGTGGCCATCCTGCCTGCACTGAAGTTCTCCAGAAGTGTGGACAACTTGAGAAAGTTTATATGCAGCTGGAAAAGGTGGGGCTAGTAAAAGAGAAAATACCCAAACATTATACATGAGGCTGCCAATAGCTGAGAGGTACTTGATATGTGTCTCTTCTTAGAGCTTTCATGCCTGATTGTCAGTGGGGCTAAGCTACTGCAAAAGGCTTATGTAGTCTCAAAGCTCGGCGGAGGGAGGAAGTAAACAATATTTGCTGCTGGGGTTTCATACCTGTGATTGACATTATCAGGGCTTCTGGGACTGAGGCCGGTCTTTCACTTAAGAAGTCACATGGCTTCCAGAGAGTCAAGATTGTTTCCTGTTAGTGAGCTCCTCATGGAGCTTCTTTTCCCTTTGGCTCTGAGCTGTGTCCTGTAACACACAGCCCTGTGGAGGGCTGTGGCTGTCAGGATTCAGAAAAGCTGACCACATCTGCAGTAAGTGGCTTGGGGATGTTTGGTATTGAATATTCAAATATTTTATGCGAATAAGGCTAATTATGAAACTATTACAGCAACTGGAGCACTGCATGAGAAGCGTAGCACCAGAATAGGACACCCAGTAAGGTCTGTGGTCATGAACGAAGGCTCAGACTAAGATTCTGAAGGGCCTGCAGATCTGCTGTGTTGGGCTGGGCAAAACAAGTGCAGGAGATCCCTGAGCTCAGTCTTGATGTAATTCCATCTGAGTCTGCCAGTGAAGGAAGTCAGGAACTTAGACCTCAGCCCAGACCAAGGGTTTGCGAAGGCAATGGAAACAATGGAGGATCCAAGGGAAAGTGGGCAAGGAGTCTGTAGCTCAAGCCTGAGGTCAAAGTTTAAGTACTTGTGCATGCTGTGGGAGCAACACAAACCAGCTGCGTCTGGTGCTTGAGAGAAGATGCAAGAGCTGCAGTGGTTTCATCCCTTGAGGAATTTGTATGTGCCCTTGAGGATGCCTGAGCTCGTGACGATGATGACAGCATTATAAAGAATTTTTCATAAAGGTAACAGAGTGTAGCAGCCCCAAAAGAAAAGACCTGTTTAGTGAACTGTATGTGTGAACTGCGCATATAAACATGGGGTCAGAAATATATTTAAGCCTTTTTTTTTTTGGTACCCCTAAAAGGGGGAATAGGCAAACCCGCCTTTCTTGGAGGAGTTAAGAAAATGCACAGAAGGATGAACTGAGGGATTAAAAGTCATCAGCACCCCTGCACAAACAACAAACTGGAAAAGGCATAGATTTGTACTGGTGGAGCACAGAGGGATCCGGAGGATTCAGAAGGTAAAAAGCCCTTTGTCTCACCAAGAGGATGTATTCAATATTTGTACCCATTTGCCTTTGCATTTGAGTCACAGGGCACAACAGAAGTTAAATTCAGTATATTCCTATAGAAAAGGCCTTGGCGTTAGGCCACGGCTATAAAGACTTTAAAATCTGTGTGAGAGGCCATGTTAACTAAACCTGATCATAAATCACTTTTTGCCATTGCCAGTGGGGATCTGGCAAACACCTTCCTGCAAACAGAACGTCTCTTTCTTTAGCTGCAGTTGTATAACTTGCAAATTGAATGCGAACCTGAGAAAGATTTAGGAGTTGCAGGCATACTCTCTAGAGCCTTTGACAAAAATGCTGTGGAACAAAGTCCCAGGCTAGATTATGTATATGTCAATTGGGGAAAACAAAACAGAAAAACCCAGCCCTGTCGGTTCTCAAATGAAATGCAGAATTTTATTGCTGGTGGTTTGCTGAGGACGAGACACTGCAGGATGTAATTAAGGTTCTACTAGAAAATGATTTGCACGGCTTATTCTGTCCCTGTTTCAGTTTAAAATGATTTAGATACCACTTCTCTGAGGCATGAAGAAAACTGATCCTTGAAGTGTTGCAGGAAAATAAAGATACAGAAAGCCATTTAGTGCCTGAAGGCAGCGCAAGACATCTCTGCCTCCCTCAATAGTCAGAAATACAAGTGATGTTAAATGGAGGAGTGTGTGCTGGTGGAAAACACTCACCCTCTAGAAGGAAGTTAACGAAGAGGCTTACATCAGCTTGATGTGGGAGTCCTGAGCAGCCATTTTCATAGCATTGGGTAGTCTTTACTCAAGGCAGTACAGCATTATAAGGGAGCCGGTCGTTTGTATCTGCTAACAGTGGATTTCATATACATAAGAATAATGTCTGTCGATGGACAGACAAGCTTCCATGTATTGCAGCTAATCCCCAGTGTCTAAACCTACCACCCTGGTGGAAAGCAATGTCAGAATACTGCCAGAAAGGGGGCAGTGTCAATCGGTTGCACTTCTGGCACTACTCCATTGCAGTGGATTGTCACATCTGTGCTAGCAGAAATTGATATCATATACGGGTGGGTTGGTTGAGATAAGTAAACAGAAAAAATGGAGCAAAAACGTCGTGTGATTTTGAGGTCTGGGATTGGCTATGTTTCACAAGTGATATAGGTGCACAGTAATAGCAAGAAACAATTACGGATAGGGTGTGCTCTGTGGCGCCTTTGTGATAGTGTGAAGTGGTTGTTGTAGGCAGTGCATGCTGTGGAGAAATAGATTCATATTTCCCAAATTCCAGAGGGCGGTGGGAGAGTGTAAATTGTTGCCTTTCATGGTGGTGGTGTCAGGTTAGAGTGGCTGTAGTCCAGAAAGGCAAGTAGCTACAAGTAGTGGGCCTTTGGCTTACTAACCACCATATGGGTTTTCCAGAGGACACAGATGACAACACAGGACATCTGGGACAACGGGATGTTTATTAGAGGGAACAGACAACTTATACATACTTGTTGTTGTTCATTAGTTGGATGTAGTTGAACTTGGCTCCCCAGGGAAGCTTTGGGGACCTGTACCTTTCAGAAGCTCTCAGAGGAGGTGCCATTTTGCAGACAGTCACGCTGAACAGCACCGAACAGCTAGAGCTCAGACAGTGATTAATGCGAAGCTCTTTGGGGTTCCTGGTTAGGAGTAATTCCTGAACAATGTGGAATATGGGAGCTCTTACACATTGATTCAGCTGGCAACAAACGGTGTGTTCATGTACAAAGTGCTGAGTGTTGAGAGGGCTCTAGTTCCTCCTAAAGTCCCAGCACTTGTCACTGCCTGTGTCATTGCTTCAGCTACTTTGTTTCCTGAAGACTATCATTGCTGGAGAATTCCTAGATGTTTGTGACTCCGTAAATGTTAATTTATTCAAGTTGTTAAATCATTGAAGCATTGAACTGTAATTGTGAGTGGCTTTGTTCCAACTACTTTTTTGCAGAACTGCAGAAAATTGTGCTTTTCTGTATCTTAACATTGCTTGAATGTAATAGAATTTCCTTCTGCTAATAAACAGAGGCATTAAGTTTCTAATTCAGGGACGACATAAAACGAGTTGTGCTGTGATTTCTAATCATGGGACAGCTCTTCTAATGTGCACACGTTCAGTGTTTGTCTTATAAAAATGGTTTCTTAACAATGCCCATTGCAGCTAATTTGTAACTGCATACTGTAAACATCGATTTCTAAAGTTTTTTTAATAGATCCCCAAGCTACTTAATTATCACTTACTGACCCTTGTTTGCTAATGGTGATTAGTTTAGTTTCCTCAAACTTTATAAGAGCTGGGTCTCAAGTGGCAGCAAGATGGACATCTTCTTATTCCATATCTAATAGGATAGGAAGATCTCCAAAGCACTACTAGTTTATGTTTTCCCAGGAGTAGGATCTTCCCTTCATGGTGATAGCCCTCTTAGCTGGACTTCTAGAATGTTCTTTCTGGTTCAGCTAAAGCCTGTGTGAAAATCAGGGAGGAACAAATTCAAATCAAAACTTCTCCAGGGTTTAAAAACCCCTTTCTCTCACTAAGCTCCTTGCCTGTGGTAGGTTTCTTTCAGGTCTGGCACACGTTTTGGGGTATGAACCAGATGGATTCTTCACTACTTGTATCTATGCAAATTAAGGGGAGAGAGCAACCTCATTTCTGAAAAAAATTTGCCATAAGGAAAGTCTTTAGGCTAATTTAATCCCTGTTACAGTTCCATTGACCTGAACAGTTATCAGAGCTGAATTAGGGATTGAATCTTCCACTGCAACTATGCATCCCACTACACTGTTTAAATGACTAGCACATTGGCTGTAATATCCGACTATCACATCTTCCTCTAATGTTCTTATAGAGCAGCTGGTTAAAGAGCAGTTCAGGGACTTGGCCACCTTGCATGAGCTATCATCAACAGGAAAGGGGATGGCTGTAGAAAAAGTTGATCAGTCTGTATCTGCATTTAGAAAAAATAAAAGGTGAGACACGTGGAGGGAGATTGGGAAGGGATAAGAAAATTACAGAAGGATCATCAGAGACACCAGAGATTTCAAAAGCTTTCAAGGCTGTTGCAGACCATAAGGTACATACATTCCTTATTGTCTTTGTTTTGCTGTAGACTAATCACCAAACTGTAGCAAGCACTAAGACAGCAACTTGAACACATGACGTCAGAGTACCCCTTGCACTGCCTGTGCTACAAAAATACTAGTTGTTCTTTACCTGTTAGGTAAATGCTACAGTTTATAAAGGGTGAATAATTACCAGCTATTGAAAATCTGAGGAGCAAGAGATGCATGCATCCAGCAGAGATTTGAAACATTTGGCACAGAGTTCAACAGACGGCTTCTGCTCCTCTACAGCAACCTGGGACATCTTCTCGTAACAGGACTGGAAAGAATATCCTTGGGCTAGGAATCAAGGCCCTTGGACCATGTGCTGCAAGCAGCTGTCTTGAGTAGAGTACCCACATTGACTTATTCAGTCCTCAAAGCAAGACAAATTCTGTCCTGATAGCATTGTTGGTTACTGAAATATATTGAGAAGACATGGAATATACTGAGGAAGCATGGGGGGAAGTGCTAATTAAAGTAAGGGGCACAAAAGAGAAAAGGGAGAGACTGATTTTGACTCTATTTAAGTAGAAGAGCTGAGAAAGGTTGTTACTGAGCAGAGATGAGAGCTTCTGGAAGAGACTTCCAAAAGCAGTATTTGTTGGTTTTCTTGTTACCCCCTATTGTCAGAGGGCTAGATCTATCTTAAAAGGGACACTGAGATGGTCTGTCAGTGATAATAGGACGTGGCTCAGAGATGCTCACCAGTCTGAAACAAGCAGTGAAACTCTTCTTGTCAAATACAATATCACTGAAAACTCAGAAAATAGGACCGAAAGCTGCATTGGCATCCTTCTAGTTCATCCCTCTATCCAATAGCATGGCTAGCTGTATCTGTCATTCTTGACCAGCATTTGCCCTTTCCTTAAAAACATGCAGTGATGAAGCCTGCTCAGACTTGTAGGAATGTTTGGCTCATTGTAGGAACGTTAGGCTCATGCTGGACTTGCTTCCATGGTAAGTCTGGAAGTACTTCCAATGCGGGCATTGTTGCTCCTGTGTTGCTAGTCCTACCCCTGTCTACTACATTTGAATAGCTGATTTTCCCTAAGTAACTGTAGAATTTTGCATGTCCTTTTTGAATAACATATTTTTTTCCAGACTTTCTCAGATAATCAAAGCTGTTTTGAATACTGTCTGTTCTCCAGCATATTTGCAGCCCCTCCCAGCAGGGTGCCATGTTAAAGTTTAATAAGCTCAGCCTCTCTTCCTTCATTCTTGTCGTTAATGAAAATATTGAATAATACAAGTTCTGGGAGAGTTCTCTACAAAAATCTAGCATGATGCATCTCTCCAGTTTGACGGAGAAGTAGCAGTAACTTTGCTGGGTATGATATTTCCCTCTCTCCCAACTGACAATCAAGAACAATTTGCTTTCACAGATTGTAAAATGTTCCAAGTTTAAAATCTTTTATGAAGAAAAGTCTCCAAAGGCTGAGGAAGCATAGAATATGCCTAACAGCAGACTTTACTCACGGACTGTAGAAGGTCCATGCTCTTGCTGTTAAATCCATAAACATTTAAAGACAGATGATCTGCTCAAGGAAATTCTTTAAGTATTTATGGCACCCTGCCAGACAGCTACCAGGCCGGCATCTCTTGGCCTTAAAGCTGAAGTGTTACAGAAATAGTTTCAGCAGATTATTGAAAAAAACCCATGGATGTAAGTCTTTTGGAACAGGTATGACCTCTGTAGAAGGTTTGGCAATTCTTTAAAGGTTTTATTTCTTTGAAAAAAGCTCTCATGATTTGCTACTTTTCACTTTTGAGGCATACAGTGATCCCATACTGATGGTCCATTGATCTGCATGTAGCTAAGTATTTCTTAGATGTACTTACAAGGGTGCTTAGACATTCCAGTGACCAAGAGGAGTGCTTGGATTTTTCAAGGTGATAATGCCTTGTACCTTTAAGATTCAAACCAACCTGTAACTTCATTGGTATCAGGAAGAGTGCTCTGCAGAAAGCAGATTATTCCAAAAGGTTGTGCTGCCATTCGAAGGTATCTCAACAGGATGGAGAAAAGGGCCAGTGAGACTCTCGTGAATTTCAACAAAGGGCAATGCCAAGCTCTGTCCCTGGACAGGAATAATCCCGTGCCATGAGTACAGACCAAGGGCTTAGAGGCTGGAAAGCAGCTTTGCAGAGAACAACCTGCGGGGCCTGGTGTGGTGTCCTGGTGGACACCAAGCTGAACATGAGCAAACAGTGTACTCTTATGGCAAAGAAGACCAACAGCTCCTGGGCTGCATTAGGAAGAGCAGGTCAAGGGAGGTGATATCCTTCCCCTCTGCTCAGCACTGGTGAGGCACTTCTGGAGTGGTGTCCAGTCCTGAGCTCCCCAGTACAAGACAGGCATGGGGTACTGGAACAAGTCCATCAAAGGGCCCAAAAAATAATTAAGGGCTTGGAGCATTTCTTATATGGGGAAATGGTGAGAGGGCTCGGACTGTCCAGCCTGGAGAAGGGAAGGTTCAGGGGGATGCTATCAATGTGTATGAATGCCTGATGGGGGATGGGCAGTAAAGAAGACTGAGACAGATTCTCCTCCATGGTATATAGTGAAAGGACAAGAGACAAGCTGAAATACAAGAAGTTCTGTCTGAACATAGGAAAACTTTTCTTTTTCACTGTGATCAGGGGTTGAACACTGGAACAGGTGTCCATAGATGTTGCAGAGTCTTCATCCATGAAGATATTAAAAGTCTGACTGGCTACAGCCCTTTGCACCTGCTCTAGTTGACCCTGTTTTGACCAGGGTTGGACTAGGCAATTTGCAGAGGTCCCTTCCCACCTCAATGATTTTGTGATTCTTGGGGACATTATTCCACGTTCCTCCGAAGCATCGTCACTATCAGGCACTATCAGAAACAGGGCACTGATTTGAGTACCAGTTTGTACAGAAGGGCGAAGGAGGGATTTCCATTTTGATGTAAGGGAATGATAGAAAGGTGTTTGTTTCTTGTGTCTCTCACATCTTTACATGTGCCAAATGATGCCAAATTAGCATTTTACATATAACTAATTTTGGAAAGGCAAAAGCAAGTGGTGAAGAAAGCTCTGTGAGATGTAAGTGCAGACCCTTCTATATGTACAGGTACATATTTATGTACATAATTAAGAATGCTCTCACTCAGTTATACACTTTATCTATTACTATTATTGTTAATGTTTCCTATTGTTATCTGGTTTTAATTACAGGCAAAGATGGATATGTAAATCATCCCTGCTCTGACTTAATGATGAAGCAATTGCATTTTCTTTCCATAGTGGGAGAGGACACAGATGAAGTTGGCACCCCAAGCCACAATCCTCAGCCCAAGGTAAACTATTAATTTCAAGTGACCTGTTTGAAAAACAGGGGATGAGAAGCTGGAAAGCTGCTTCTGGGAAGGGCTGTTGGAAGGGCTGGGAGCACAGCCTGGCAAGAGACAACAGACATTGCTTGCTCCAAACACAGACTCCAGTTTCTGTACCGGGAAACCACCCGTCTTCGTGCATTTCCATGGCATGTGGGGAAATGGGACTGGAATGAAAGACAGAGGCTGTGTATCAAGTAACATTTTGCTGATGCAACTGGTTTCTTCTCCACATAGAAACAACTCAGCAGAGCCTCAAAAGCTAGGCAATGAATGAACAGCATATTGGATTTTTCTCTGTAGGTATATTAACAGCATGTATTTTTCTCAGCTTCTCAGGTAGACCTTTTCCTGTTCTATTTCTTCTACATCCTTTTTTCCCCAAGTTGTACAGACTTCATGTGCACTGCAGAGACACTTCTGAGAATATAGTCTGTCTGATAAACCTCCAATCTGCATTAAACGCTGCTTTCTGAAGGCATTTATAGGATCCAGAGAAATAAATAATTCTTCAGTTTACAAGTCAGTCAGAAAGCATTACTCAAATTGCTCAAATGTAGGATTCCTCTCTTACTTTGGGGTGCAGAACCTGGAGCTCTGCTTGTGCTCTGACTTGAGGTTGTTCTCTGACAGAGCTGCTTGGGTTACCCTCTAAAAAAAGTAAGAAGGCAAACATTGTAAGGGGCATTTTAATGTGTACATAAAATCTGATCTGTATTTCTGTACTGCTTCTCTATATCACAGAGCAGCGGTGGTCCAATCTTTCTATGCTAACATCCAATAATTCTGGACCAAATTTGAGGCCTGGCCTGTTACTAGGCTGTAACTGGTGCTGTGTGAGGGACAGTAGCAAAAGAGGCCATTATATCACTGCATCTGGGTGCCATCTAAATTTTCTCAATGACCTATCATCAACAGCTGGCCTGCGTGACCGGGTGGTTTGAACTGGAATTACAAAGTGCTGCCATGATGCTGGTATCAGCAAGTTCTGGCTGCACAGGCATCAGCTTCTGAGTGCCACCTTCTGTGGAGCTGAACTGGCTTTCTGTGAGGGCTTTTCCAACAGAATCTAAGATGCTGCCACTGTGACACCCAGACAATGTAGCATATTGGTACAACTAGATGCTGAGCTCTGTGAATCCCAGCCCTGCCATGCTTGTAGGACCTCTGCAGGGAAATAAAATGGCCTGCAGTTCTGGGGTGAGGCTGTTGGAGCTCCTCCTGTTATCCCAAATCTGAGACTCCAGGAAGAAGGAAGGATTTTTCTTCCCAGAGCAGTGTTTCTCATTAGCCCTAGTTTTAGGCAAACAATTTTTGAATGAACTATCCTTCAGCAGG
>NW_010390949.1:5650-6519 GCF_000710305.1 Buceros rhinoceros silvestris | reverse complement strand
CAGCAGGACACTAGTACCATAAATGCACTCCTTTTGGGGCCATGTGCTTTGTGCATTCGTCCCTACTGCCTTGAAAGAAGAGATGTCTGTATTAACAGGTTTATCTAGATGGTGGTGTTGTATCCACACAGAGTGGCATACACTGAAACTTTAAAATGTGCCTGTTTTTCCTGCAAGCCATAGGGTTTTTTCGATTTGTTCTTTACTATGCCCTCCTTGAAAGCGGGGAGTGTTGTGTTGCTGAAGTGCCAGCCTTGGGAAAGATGTGGTATGTGATTTCTCTCATCAGCTCTGGGGTTAAGTGCCAGCATTGGGGTGCTTTGCCGTGCTCTCCCTTCCTGTTCTTCTTCCCCAGAAGCAGGGAAAAAATGGTGTCCCTGTTGTTAGCCCATATCCATTTGGGACAATGGGGGTTTCTGCCTCGGACTCCAGGAGAAGTGGAAGACACCTCTGCTGCTGGAGCGTCTTCAGCTGCAGCCCCACTGAGGTGCCCCTCCTGCTGCTGATGTGTAAATCCCCAGTAGCTCTTTTAACCACGCTTCTCATGCTACTTGAAAAATAACTTTCTCTTGTCATTAATGCTGATCTGTAGCTGCATTAATGTGTGAAATCACTGGGTGTGAAAATAGTGTACTAACCACTACTTAATGTAATATTACCACAGTAATGTCTCTAAAAATATCTTGTCCACTTGATTGCTTTCATTGTGAACTAGAGATAATGTACCACTTACAGCTGATGATTAAAATTCATAAAGCTTTGGTTCTTAATTACAGCAACTTGCAATCAAAGTGAAATGTCAGATCCTGAATGTTGTTTATCTGTATACAAATTCACAAAAACAAGAAAATATAAGGATTGCCTACACG
>NW_010390949.1:1706-5564 GCF_000710305.1 Buceros rhinoceros silvestris | reverse complement strand
CTACACGACAAAACTGAGCTGCTTTTCTTCAAGGTTAAGTAAAATAAATACCCATGTGAGTATTTACTGAGACAGGTTGGAATGGGTGAGCGTGAGATCTGTGATGTGGCAGAATTCATCTCATGAAAAGCGCATCTTTGGGAATATTCAAACATTTAAACTATGGAAGAGATTTGGAAAATATATTGATGAAGATGAAACTGTTGTGGGTGGATGGAAGTAACAATCTGATGTGCTACGAATAGAAATTTTGCAATTCAGTCTCAAGGTTAAACCGAAGATAGAGATACCTTAAAATGCAGAGATGGATTCCCACTGCCATGGGAAATTCTTGTGGTGGCTGGCAGAAGAGGGTAGGGTTCTTTGTTTCAAATATCAAAATTATGTAACTATGATCATGCTCTTGGTCAACAGTGGCACCATACAACAAAATCCCATTCTTCTGGGTGTCCTTTGCATTGCATTTCCAGAGCTATGGTATTTCTTTTTTTCTTCCAAGCTAATGCTAAGCTCTGAGGGTTTGCAGTGCTCTCGATATATCTTACCCTAAATTTACTAACACATATTCTCAGTCCTAACTCCATTTCCCCCATAGCTCCCCCACCTCACTTTATTATTTTTTTTTTATTCTGGTATGTAAGATGCAAGCATAACAAAGTGTAGAAAATACAGTTCTGTCCAATTTATAGTCCTACTGGCATTCTTCATTTGTTGTATCTGTCCTGTGCCAGTCTGGAAAAATCGAAACCAGAGGGAGCTGATTTCTCATAATATTAGTAAAACAAAATAACATTAGAGCAATAGAATCACTTCCTTACTAAATCTGGGTAACTCCATTTCTTTCTTCTGATTCAATGTCACTTTGAAGGAGATCTGGTCCATTGTTTGGAAACTTCTTTAGAAAATCTAAGTTTTTTTCCGCTGGATACTCCCACTGTCTTACATACTGATTATTTTTTTGCATCCTTCTTTTTACCAGTAGATTTTAAAAAAACCCTTTTAATAAATGGGAAATCAAACTTTGACAATGGTATTAATTTTCCTAGGTGTTCCACACCACCTGTCCCTGAGGTGCTACTCTTCCTAGCAGTGACACTGATGAGGAAAGTGCTCAACTTTGCAGCTGATCCAGGACACTCAAGTGTTATTCCCTTGGCAGTTTGTCTCATAGACATTTGCTGTTTGCCTACCTCTGTTCCAGCTACGCTGGCGAACATTTTCAAAACAGGAAAACCATTTCCTACACTGGCTGCATCATGCAGCTCTGATTCACTGTGACTTATCCAGGCATGGAGTCTGTCCTGCTGGTTGCTGTGGCTTATGACGGTTTTGTAGCTGTCTGCTCATGTTTGCACTACTTGTGTATCTTGAGCAGCACCGCTAGTTTGCAGCAGGAAGGATTTCTGTGGCTGTGTGGCTTGGTACGTGAGCTCTTGGTACATGCTCTCCTCATGTCAGGCTTAGCCATCAGCAGTTCCTAACAGCTCAGCACTTCTGGGGTGTCCTGCTGCTACCAAAGCTCTTTTGCTCGGACTGCTGCTGCAGTAAAAGCTGTTTTCCGCATGGATCATGCTTCAGTTGGAGTGAGCCTGTTCCTTGTGCTCTTCTGTACTGGTTTCATGGGTGCCATCCAGAAGATAGGCTCAGCCACAAGTAAAGCAGAAGCCTCTAAGCAATGCAGAGGCAAAGGAAGTCACCTTCTCTGCCCGCTTCTGTCCCTTTGCAACATCAAGCTAACCCCTTTGCCTGGGTCATGGTAAGAGCTTGCTGGGATGTTATCTCTTGTAGCAGCTTCAAAAGGTCTCTCATCGAGTCCTGCTCAGAGCTTTCCCCTACTTAATACCTGATCCCTGTTTCAGTGCATAAGGTGTATGTGGCACAGCTCAGGCCAAAAAGGAAGATTCTTATAATGAAAAAATACTCATTCCTCCTCTTGACATCCCAGCCAGAAAACTAGTAGGAAATTTGATGCAAAGGTCCTGTTCATCATTATGTTGCAGATAACTTGGCCCCTCACATCTCAAACAAGGGGTTTGCAATATATTAGTTCCTGCAAAATCTCTAAGACAGTTATCCATCCTTTTTAGTGCCGAACGCATCACATGTCAGGTGGCTTGCAGCTGCAGGTAGCATCTGTATGTACCTTCTAGACTGCTTCCAGAGCCTGAACAACGCAGGTAATTCGGGTATCCCTCCCCTCCAGGGCAGTGTGCGCTGCAGACGTACCCCTCTCAAATTACTTTTCAATCCCACTCTTGGGGCTGCTCACAGTCCCTGGAAAGTTTAGGTGCTTCTCTTGGGAGCCTGCAGCTGCTGTGAGGATGTGAAAGGAGATGCACTTAGCTAAGCTGTGTCTATGTGGAGCACAGAGGTACATATCAATGCCCCAATTTTCACAGTGCAGTTACAGCAAGCAGAACCTGGCGCACAGGGGCAGAGATGGGTAACTGGGAGCTGCCTGGCTTGGGGGAAGAATCCAGGATTTTCTGAGCAGCCTGAGCCCACTGAGGAATGTGTCCTTAAGAGGCAATGTCTGACAGTTATCCCACTCGCACGAAACACCACATGTCAAGGAATTTAATGTGAGCACAGCGGGCCAGGTTTCCATTTCACCTGTTGCCTCTTCACACTTCCCGAATGCTGCAAAAAGGCCCAAGCGTCAAAGGGAAGGCAGCCCCTGGCAGCCGTGCTTCGTGCCACTGGAAATCCTGCAGGCTCCTGCTGCCATATGCTGCAGGTTGCTCGGGGAGGGAAGGCTCTCTTGTGCCTCTCACATTAGCCATTTATTCCATGTAACAGGTTCGGGGCTGGTGATGACAGCTTTGCATCTAGGGGTAAGACAGTTAATTTAGATTGGGCACCTGTGGCTCCCTTGTCCTCTCTGGCTGAGGACAGATCTCCTTTAAAGGCTGTATTCATTACCTACTCGGTAAGCAAGAAATCAGACTGTGCAAAGGAGGCGAGGAGGCACAACATGTAAAAAACATGTCCTCCCACTCTCCCTTTTCCGCAGGATAGGCGATGTTTGACTTCACACTCGAGGAAGCAGCTGAGAAATCCTTCAGATGGTTAAACATTTCAAACGGTTTGGATGAGTAAATGTCCTAGATTTAAAAAATTTCACAAAAGTGCTTGTATTACAAAGTGAACCATGAAATGTTTGTGAAGATGTTCTTACCCTCCTGCTACTGACATCAGAACAAATAATGGGGTAAGGGAGGGGAGGAGGGAATTTTAGGGTAACAGGAAAGTAAATGGGTGATACTAGGTTTCCAATTTTCCAATTTCCAATTTCTCATCCTAGAAAGGACACACTACACTTGCGTCGTGGTTTCCCTTGTTTCAGAGAATATTTAATTTCTGTGAAAATTTGCCATTTTGTTTTAATAGCATTTATGTTTTGAGTGTTACTTTCCATCTCAGAGGGCTGCGGTTCTGGTCACCCTGGGCTGAGGCTTGGTCTAACTGGCGGTTACCAGGGATCCAAAAGGGCAAATTGCCAGTGCTGGTAAATTACCATTTAGTAAGAGAAAACCGTGTATTCTGGAATACAGAATACTGCTCCTCAGTGATGCTTGGGTTCTGCTTCTCATTCGGCAGCATGGATGAGAGTGGTATTTCTTTCACTCTGCAGTGAATATGATGTCGGTGAAAGGTCCCGGCCTGACTGCCCTGGGAACTGAGCCCTGTGGAAGCCCTCAGCAGAGAGGCAAAGGATCCTGGCTACAGGCTGTTCTTCTCATCCGGTTTCAATGATGGAAGAGGAAACAGAGTTTATACAAAACCTAGCCCAACCCCCAGAAGTATCTTGCTTTGTTTATGTTCTGAGCTAAGCCTGCGACTCTTGCTGTTCGGAAG
>NW_010390949.1:966-1617 GCF_000710305.1 Buceros rhinoceros silvestris | reverse complement strand
CGGAAGAGCTATCCAGACATTTCTCCATCTGACTGACTTCACATCTATTCCTTCATCTCATCAAGAGACATGGCTTTTAGCTCCCGCTTGTGACGTCCCACTTTTCTCCCTCTCTTGCTCTGCTCTCAGCATCTGAAAGATCCCTGTATACCGTGATTATGCAACCACGCAAATGGACACAGCTCTTTTCGTTTACTGCAAACCCCACTTCGGGTCTCCTGTTCAGAAAAAATCACCAGTGAGAGACATGCTGTAGAAGGTAGTTTTATGTGGCTGGGTTTGAATGTTTGTAGGTGGTATTAGAATGGAAACAGACTATTTGAACTAAACTGGTGTCCCACCATCTCTCCACAGGAACTAGCATCAGTTAATAGACTCAGACAGTTCTTCTCTGAATCCTTTTCCCCTAGGAAATGGCAGATACTCGCCTTCCTGGTTGTTTTCCTCAGCTGGAGGTCTCCCCCACACCTCAATCTGAGCTGTGGGGAAATTAGCAGAGCAGCTCTCCCAGAAGTCTAATTTGCACCCTGCCACTGTAAACAGGCAGTTGCCTTCTTCACTTTGCACCCAGGTGGGAGGGTCTCTGAGGGGCAGTTAACCATGCTGCTGCTGCTGCTGCTGCTCATGCCGCCGGTGGCGCTAAGTGCCCCC
>NW_010390949.1:0-826 GCF_000710305.1 Buceros rhinoceros silvestris | reverse complement strand
GCTGCTGCTGCTGCTGCACCCAGTGCTCAGCAGAAGGGCTCCCAACACCTGGCTGAGGGCAATTGAGGAGGAGGGGGTGGAAAAGTGAGAGGGTCCCTTACACAGGGAGGAAAAACAAAATAAAAATGCACAAAGCTTGTACTACTTAATGATTCGAGATACCTTGGAGACTTCATGTTATCCTCATAAGAGCAGATGCCCCTCTTCACTGCAGTAGGAGTAAGACCTGTTCAGTTCTGGTGGCCTTTCTCATCATAATGCTCAAGTCCTGTGCCAGGGCTTCATGGCCCTTATCTCACGGGATGATCCCATGGATTGTCCTTGTGTTAACATGTGCCAAGAGCAAAGGTATAGGGCAGGCTAAGGTCTACCACTAATGTGGACCACTTGTGTCCATTTTCCTCAAGCAACCCTTTCCTCACTCTCTGGTGGTGGTGCTGCATTGCTGGCATAGTGAAAGCGATACATTAAGTCTCGCCGGGCCTCTGTGAAAAGGCTGTTTTTCCATTTCACTGCCTTTGAGGAAGGTGTAATCTACCCAAAAAAATGCCCCTTTTTGAGTAACCAGGGGTCCTGTAACCATCCAGCTGCCCTTATTGGGTCATCGGGGCTCCTTCCCAGATTTGGAGCTACTGTGTTCTGAAAAAGCAGTGGGAGGTCCTCCTGTGGCAGGTGCTGCAGGAGAAGAGATGCCAGCCCTTGGCCTGGAGAAGTCAGAAGATGCAGGTGAG
This sequence comes from Buceros rhinoceros silvestris, assembly GCF_000710305.1. NCBI lineage: Eukaryota > Metazoa > Chordata > Aves > Bucerotiformes > Bucerotidae > Buceros > Buceros rhinoceros. The sequence goes on along the minus strand of NW_010390949.1, from coordinate 95 downwards.
ACATGCCGGCAGGACAAGCCAGGGGGCGAGAAGGCAGAAGGCACCGGGACCCCTCACCACGGCTCTCCCGCCGGCGGGGAGAGGGGGCGCTCGGC
>NW_010390948.1:0-17386 GCF_000710305.1 Buceros rhinoceros silvestris | reverse complement strand
CTGGGAGGAGAGTGCCCGAAAAGCTGCAAAGAGAAAACACTGCCTCCGAAAACATGTCTTTTTAAAATAACAGGGGTGAGACAGTAAGCATTTCGGTTAACTTTATTGATCATTACTTAAAAGGAGTTAGTAGAGGGTAAGCGGCAGGAGTCAGCCGTTCCTTTGGTTCACCCTTCGAACAGGGAGGGGCAGCGCTGGTTCACCCGGCAGCACAGGGGTACGGGGACAAGGGCCGCCTCCCACACAGCCACAGTCGTTCGCTACTGTTCGGCCTTTCACTGTCGTCTGCTCGACCGTCCGAGGGCAGCTTGTTTTCAAACAAGAATGTGTTCTGTTCATACTGCGCTGCTCTCATCTTCAGCTGTTCCCTGCAACTGCAGCATCTCCGAAGTTACATTAATAAGCTCGGATGCAGTTTCAGTTTCCTCCAGAGTAAGATCTGGAAGACTGAACCCTTCCACAACCAGTATTTTGAAGCACAGGTAAGAACAGAGGAGAGTAGCTTAAGTTACAAATAGTTTTTGATACAAAAACATAAAATATCCCCAATTAGCATCAAGAAGGCATCAAAGTTTTAATAGTTTCATTATAAAATTGTACCAGCATTTTTACTGAAAACGATAAAGATTTTGTATGTATTTAGTTTTGGTTCTGTTCTTGATAAATAGTCGTGACAGTTACCAAACCCCAGTTACGGTTTGATGGACCTCAGTACAAATCACATGCCTCACAAATACATAAATAGATCTTAATGACCCAATATAAAAAATACGTACTATGCAAGAGCCTCTGGTATACTAAAAATCGATCTGTTCATGAAAATTCACACTTAATACATCAATTCTCCCTGAAAGTAAGAGGTGGCTACCAAGAGGGGCAAAAGCAGTAGACAGAAGCTTAAAAGATATTGCAGAATTCTTGTCTGACTTATTGCTGAGTGGCGATTACATCAAAGGTAATCTGGTTTGGTTTATTAATCCTTGAAAGGTCAAATTGTATCAGGACTTCCAAGCACTAAGAAAAAAAAATAGCAGTATTTATAAAAATAGCATCCATTTAAGTTAGATAAAGCCTTATAAATACAAGAAGGAAATCAGGTTTTTTTGGTAAAAAAATTAATTCCAAGCATATGTTCTTGAAGCACTAGTATAATATCCTCACATTAAGGATTTCAACTACAGAGTGTTCATAAGCATACCTGCAAAATTCTTCCTCGTGCTGACCATGAACAAGTACCAGAAGGTGTACGTGCTTGTATTTTGTACTAGCATATAAAGTTTGCAGTCAGCTGCAGATCTTGGATTTGAATCTCAAATGGCAGGAAAACAGTTTTGTGCCAGCTTCTACCTCAGTGTTCAGCTCATCTGCACATGGGAAGCACATGCTATGGAGATTTCACCTAGCCACAGCAATTTTTAGTAGCGTGTTTATCTGAGTTCAAGAGGCAAAACAGCATGGCTTGAAGTTACACTACATCTAGTAAATGCCACTACTTTGTAAAGAGGTAACAAAACCTGCCCTCTTCTGCACCTGTATTAAGTGTAAACTTTCAGAACTTAGGAAACATTACATACTGCAATTTCTTTGTGGTAGAGTAACCAGAGAGGATTTGAGGGTTTTAAAAAAACAGTTTCGAAATCTATTGGAACATAACATGTTCAGAAACTTCCAACATTTTTAGTGTTTATAGCATTATAACTTTGGTGTTCGGATCTAGCAGATCAGTATATTGCCTGTAATCAGCCTCATCAAAACAGATGTTCTATAATGAAAAATATGAATTCCATCTTCAGTGGCAGATTTGTAGGATCTGCCGTTCCACCATGAATCACAGGAATCAGAGCACTGTCTAATTCATTCAGGTAGTTCTGTGGAAGAAGGTGACCTCCAGATCCAGCTATGTACTCAACCTGGAAGGAAAACATTCATATTAACACTTTTCATATACCACAGAAGTTTATTATCTTAGTAAAAGATTATTTCAGCTAGCATGAAGTGACATGATTCAAATACTGGCAACTGGACGCGTTTTGAGGTCAATCATGTCTGGTTAGGCTTGCCATTGAGAAGTGTGCATCATTCCCCCTGGGTTTACAGAGCCACAGATCCTCTGTGTCCCAGACTGCTTCGGTTTGCTGTTCAAGAGTTACCTGATTATATCTTAGTATCACAGTTCCTATTGGATAATTTCAAAATACACTACTGATAAGTAGATTTTCAGCTGTATTCCCATCTTCTCTCACAAAACATGAAGAAGTGTCACACAAGACCTGCAGGAGCGAGGAACTGAACTGTTCTGCAGTTTTGTCATCTTCTGAGGGGCATCACATGCCTTGCTGTTCCTCTCTTCCATCCTCAAGATGGGAAGACCTGTCCTTTTCTGCAGTATAGATTTTGATGCAAATATCGCTTACTCAACTACTCTGGAGAGCAAACCAGCAGAAAACTATCAGAAAATGATTCTTTCATGATTCTCTTAACTGACTCCTCTTGGAGGCAGGTAAGTGGCAGGAAGTTACACAACTAGGGAAGGACTGACAGCTTACTGCAAACAGCTATTAGGAAATTTGGACAGGATAAGGAAACAGGACTATTTCTTTCAAGGAAGGCTAGCTGTTAAGTCAGCTTCTTCATGAAATTTTATCCTCAGTCTTGATCTGGGGTAGGGCAAAAAACTAAAAACATTCAGAAAGAGATTCAAGATCTTTCCAAGAAAGAGATTGCAGTCTGCAATAAAAATTGAAACATTACCATATCTGAGTCAATAGAAACTCGCAGGCCTATCTTATTCATCCCATTATTTTTCAAGGTTTTAAGGTGTGGGCAAAGAGCAGTGCTGCAGGCAACAGCAATCTCTTTAGCAAACTGGTAAGGAAGAGGACTGGTTATTTCATGGTCCTTTAGAAAATAGTACACCTGGAATTAGAAAAAGAATAAGGACAGTCAGCAGCCTGGTTATACTACAGAGTGAGGAATAATGTAATTCAGTAAACATGTAATGCAGAACAGAGCAAGCTATAATGCTTGTTTGCTGGCAAATCTACTATTTCATCTACTCGATCGAATTACTTAAGTGACCGTAGGAATATCTGGACTGTATGAAGTTATCAGCGCCAACAGACTTTAGTCTTTCAGAGGAGAAAAATTACACAAACTTATCAGAAAGCTGTGGAGAACATTCTGCCTATCAGTATGGCTACAGATCAAATAAGTTAGTTTCTTTAGTACTATCACTTAGTATGGTCACTTTACAACTTAATTGTTCTAAAAAGTGGCAAAACAGCTCAAGAACAATGTCATTTACTAACTTCAGTACACTTCATAACTTTTCCTTTTCTTTCAAAGTCTCTGCCTTGTGATACTTTCTCACTCTGAGTTCCTTCCATTGATTTTCCATCAACTGGGCTTAAAATTCTGTGGAAGACAACAGTATGGTTAATAATTAGAACATTTTATGATTTAGATTAACTCATAAGAAATAATGCTTAGCCATCCTTAAAGGCTATTTAAACAGCTTTAGAACAAAATATAATACAGGCCTTGCATCAGGAATATACAGATGCTACAAAAAGATATACCCTAATTAGGGAACAAAGCAAGCCTACTCCATAAAAACCTCCTCTTACAGATTTAAGAAGCTATAAGCCGTCTTAGGTAAAGCCACTGCTTGTTCTGACTGGTCAGAGAAGCTACAAAGGCACACCAAATCAAACCCGTGGCCTGAGAAACAGCTTAAAGATGAGACAGGTTTTGAGTCAGTGATGTATAATTAAAAGTTTGAAGCTACATAAACAAGCAATAAACAATCCAATAAAGAGGTCTTGCACCTCATTTTGCTTTGAATGCTGGGTTTCCAAGCAGTGCATGGCAGTTCTATGCACTTCCAAGCCCTGCACTCCCACCAATAAGAAGCTTAAAGGGATTTAATTGCATCCTCACACAAACTCATCACTGATTTGATAGAGGACTTTCAAAGGAAACTGAGGGTTCACACACTTCTTGTAACTTCCCAGAGAAAACTGTATTAGTTTAGAACTACAAGCAAAATTGTTCTGTTAGTGACACCTAGAGGACTGCAGATAGATTACTGTCTATTTGAAACGCTTTCAGGTTTTTGAATCAAAGTACTTTCTTGCAATAAAAATACTTTAGATTAATTTCAAGAAATTAAAGGTAGGTATTGGAAAACTGGGAAGAAGAATTCTCTAAGATGTTTTGCTTTGGTAATACGTTTACCCTTTGTTTGTTTTTCCTTCATCTTCTACCCAGCAAATATCTACATATTCTTTTACGTCTCCTTTATCCGTTTTGCCACAAGTTATTTTAAAGTCCTTCTTGTCTCTTAATGCCTGACGTAGGTTTTCCATCATTTCTGGTGTTATTTGTACCATTAGTCCATCTACAAGAAAAGCAGTTAAAATTCCAACTTATATACAGAAAGGGTAGTACAAGTTTTTAGTAGAATCTTGGCTTAAATTCTAGTGAGACTAACACTCTCCTGAAGTTTGTTAATAAATTCACATCCAATGGACTCCATCCTCCAACTACAGCATTAAATGAAAACTTTCCTTGTCAAACGAAACAAAACCTAAAAGATTAATCTTAGATTAATCATAGAATTTCTTTGCATTTTTCTGTCAATTGTATATTTCATCAATACAGCAATGAAAATAGTTCCAGATACAGGCAGCCATGAAGACTTGCATTGACTAAAGCAAAAAGAGCTAAAACTTAGGTATTTTAAAGCAAGGAAGTGGACTAGCATCTGTTTCTTATACAGCATTTGTTTGCAGTAGGCTTTCTACAAAGTTAAAAATCCTGAAAAGTTATCTTACTGAGGAATAAAGAGCTCACACAAGAATGTTATTTTTAAGTTCCCTTAAAAAGAAAACTCACAGGACAGGAGTCTTACCTTCTACTATATTGGATTTAGCTAAAAATCCTGAAGATATTTTTAAGGCTCCATTAAACACCACAAAACTTGCACCTGTAACTAGAAAAAGTAGGAACATAGTGAGTACCGCTTCGTATCACTCAAGCTTCACATTACTAACATTTAACTGGCATTCCTTTTTAAAAGCGCAGGCAAAAAAGGTACTACTCTACCAAAGGTGCTAACAGAAATCCATTAGTGACAGGATGATTCGAAACTTACCTCTCTAGAGAAAATAATTTTTCCCACTGGGTCTTGGCAGAAAAGACCAACTTTTTATTTTGTGAGTGCATACAGTATCCTTTTCAGATACTGGTGGCAAGACAACACAGGCAAGACAAAAAAGCTCTACAAAGAGGAGATGTGGTTGAAGAAAGAGTGGTGTGGGGTTTTTTGTTTGTTTGGGTTTTTTTTTTTTGTCCTTTCAAACAGATATTCCACTCAACTTTTATATTTAATTTATTTATGGAAGATACTCCTGAAACATAGATAATTTTCAGTGGTATTAAAAGCAACTGAAAGACAAGATGACGTAAGTGAATGTCCACACTACAAACCTTTGCATAAATTTGTTAGTCACACAGTGCTTCAAACAGGAACACACTAAGCGGCTTATGCTTAATGAAGTACAGAACCACCCCTCAGGCTGACACTGGAGATGGTATGAGTACAGCCCTATCCATCTGGAACCCCTCCCACGAATGGGCCTTCCTGAAAAGCACGACTCATCAGCCCAGATGTGCAGCATATACTACCTTCAGAACCTAGAAGGCACCTCCGCACTGTTGTCTGGACAGGTGGTTGTATAACGGTACTCACTGTTATGTATTTCCATACACTTAGTTATTGAGACTCTGTTTACATATGTAAATATATTGCCCAATTCACACTAATATTAAATTTAGATTTTGCAATATGCAAAGAATCTGATTAGATCTGAAAATGTAATAACATTTTATTAATATAATAATAATAACATTCTGGAAACGAGGAAAAAGGTATTAATCTCCATCGAACATAACATTTGTAAAAGGCAGCTATAAACTAGCAACATTTTATTATTTCATTGAAATTGTTTTGCTGCTTGAATGGTGAACTTTTTATCTTAAGGACTTACTGGGAATACATATTTTCCTTGCAGCCTAAAAGGGAACTTACATTTCTGGTCCAGAGATGTGATTTTTCTTCCCCACCAGCCAAACCAGGTGGCTTACCTTTCCTAGGATGTCCAGTAGCACTGATTGCTTGTGTGTGATAGACACCATGCTTACTCTGCACACACACTAAGTGAGAATCTGCTTCAGTATTAAAACTTGCTCCAATACTAATTACATGTTCATTAGAAGAGTTTATCACCTTCATTACCTGTCAATACAAATTTTTTCATTAAACTGACAAACCTCACTTTGCAGTACTCATTTTAAATACAAGACATTAGAAAAAAATCAAGCTCTCAAAACAAATACCAAGAATTACTCAGTTCCAGAGAGTTTGAACAATGCAGTTTGCAGTGACTAGCTGGGGGAACACTAAGCGTAATCAAAAACACTACTTACTTGAGAGTACAGCTGGTCAACACAGATTATCAGGCGTTAAGGATTTTGTTGGGTCATAAGGCTAAAATACGCATTAAGCCTCATACAGTTTACTATTCAGGGTGTTTTTTTTTTTTTAAAGCTGGAGTAAATAAATTGTAGTAAAAACTACACTGGCAATAATTATGTTTTTAAAAAAACACAATAATCAGGAAACGTGTAAGAGAGAATCCTTGAAAACACATGCTGAAAGATTTTGAAGCTGCTGCTGATTGTTCAGCATTTAACTGTTAGCTTAACTTCTCACTCATCATTATCCACCTTCCAACACATCCAGGAAGAAAACGTGCTCAGATTATTTCATGCCCTCTGTCTCCCCCATCACGTTTACACCAGTTTCAAAGTTCAGAGAGTCTACTGCACAGCAATAGCAAAGTAATCCAGAGAGCTGCTCTCGGGTTAAAAATTTCATTTGCAGAACTGCCTGAAAACTGATTACATTACAGCCTCTAAAAACCAACCCCCATTTTTTTGTGTTTTTGTGGGGGTTTTTTGGTTTGTTTTTTAAAGAGTTCATGTTAAAGATGTGACTGGTATTATATGAAAAAAAACCCTAAAGCAGTTTGGATTAGAAAGCTAATCAAGATGATTTTACTCACCTCATTATACTTCCTTTGTGGTATTTTAATACAGCTTCTACCCATTTCCACATGAATGAACAGGTTGTCTATGGTATGCAAAGTATACTGATAATTTCTAAGGTCCTATAATAGACAAAGTTTTCATATTAGCAGAAAACTAAGTATGATTTTCTCACCTTTTATAAAAAATATCACCTAGATAAAAGTACTTTACTTACATCTCAAATACTTCTAAAGAGTAATGACATTAAAGGTGGCTAAAGACTTTGTGATCGCTTTTTTCCTACTGTGAAGTATATAAAAAGTACCTTTCTAATTATATTGACAAATCTATGACACAGGCAAGGAAGTCTCTTTACCAGTGCATTGTTTAGACTATGGCTACTTCACGCACATTAGGGTCTTACAGTGTTTTAAATGACAAAATCCTTCAATGCCCTCCCCCTCTGATAGAAAAAAAAAAGCATGGAAGCCACCATCCATATCAGTTTGTTTCCAGGCGCTCACCCTGCACCCTGCAACTCTAAACAATCCCCCCCCCCTCTGATAAAAAAAAAAAAGCATGGAAGCCACCATCCATATCAGTTTGTTTCCAGGCGCTCACCCTGCACCCTGCAACTCTAAATTCTGGAGCTATAGCTTGAATATGACGGTGTTTCTTAAACCTTTCTCTGACAGAAGTTATCATCCATCATTTCAGCCATTTTTGCAAAATTTTCATATTCAGTTTTATTGTTTCATGTTTAGAAAATTTAGGTATGAAATGAGAAGTCTATTTATGAACAAATCTCACAGCATTACAAGTTTCAACTGAACTGGCATTGTTTTAGCAATGCCAGTTTAGTATTAAGGATATACATCATGAATGCCCTTTGTCATCTTAATTTTCAATACGGTGCAGTATTGAATTTTGTGTTACCTTTACTCAAGGGTTTGCACCACAGGTTGTTAAAAATACAACACCAAGAGAACATTTTGCAGTCATCTTACACTGATTTAATCTCCTGCTGCATCAAAAGACGTAGTCCTGCCAAGGAGCACAGGCTCCCACGGCCTGCTTCAAGATGACACTATAAACACAGCTATGAAGGGGAATCAGAGTAGCTAATCCAGCTGAAAATAAACCCCAGAGAAGTCCCCTTCATCAGCAGCACAACATTAAGATTCCTCAAAGTCTGAAAATGCAATTCCACATTGGTACTGGCACTTCACCAACTGGACAGCAAGTTGGCTCATGGAAATAAAATATAAGATTACTCCATTAAGAAAAAACACACAATTTTTCAGGTGGTGCAGCTCTTCTGATTGATTCCTTATGTAATGACATGGACATCAACAGGAGCAAAAAGGAAAGCGGGGCCAAAGACTGCAGTTTCACTTCAGCTGTAATGGTCTCTGGACTCTTGGGAGAGGATTTAGTGATCACCTAAATAATACCTGCAGTTCTTTCCATACCGTTACAGCTCTTCTCATCATAATATTAAGTTCTATAGAAGTACTAGAAAAGAAAGGTTACTGGTCAGGAATACAGGCTTTCTGGAAGTTTATGTAAAATTATTTGGGTAGCAGAGGAAGAACTTCTGCAGGGAATGGCATAAACTCTGTACTTGACTTACTCTGATGATTTTGCCAAAAAAGTCTTCACATAGGATAATGAGACTGGTTAACTGTGATAAAGTTAAGTCTGTGTGACAAAGTGATTATTATAGCCAGACCACAGCATCTGCCAGTCAAATCTTTCTTCAAATTTAAAAAACATGAAGTAGACTTAAGAATAGAATTCTCACACCACACCTATGCTTGGAAAAGAAAAATGTAACTGAACAATGACTACTAAGAGCTTCAGTGTCAACATTTTTCTTATTCAAAGCAACTTCTTACTACCAGAACTAATGCGTAACAATATAATGTGAAACATACAGCTTGCCTAACTCACTCATGTTCATTGGTAAGAAAATTTCAAGTCAGGTATGAAGAACAAAAATATTAGCCCTTTATCTTCGCCAAAAATAACTCTGCTTTCAACAATCACAGTTCTGAGGATATTTTATATAATCTAAATTACAACAGGAAGGGAAGAGAATAAAACATTTACTCACAACAAGTAGATTCATAATTGTGTGTCCAATCTCTCCAAAGAGTGGCTGCCGGTTCCTGAAACTTACTACGGGAGTTGGATATGCTAGTGTCACGGAAGAAAAAAGGTCATGTTTACCTATCAACAACCGTAAGACTTGCTAATCCAGGTACTTATTTTTATTTTCAACTATATAGCCTATGTTTCTTAATCTCAGTATCTGACCGGCCAAAGGAAGTAGAGCCCCTGTCTCCATCACAAGACTTTCCTTCAGCCCACTGCATGGTTTCCCCAGCTACAGTTAAATTCTACTGCAGAGTCATTGCATGGAATTACTTTGCCATCACTCAGTGGCAGTAATTTTGTGGCAGAGACTTGCTGCTTTCATATGCTTCGTCAGCTGTGTTTCTTGCAACAGGTGATGTGGATGGAAACATTCAAGGTCTAGTCTCTGGGTCACCAGCTGCCGGAGGGGTTGCAAGGCTTCGTAGTTGTTCAAATAACAATACCATACAGGTTAACACCTGCTGCTATGTTAATGCTATAAAACAAAATTAAGTACCTCTTGGTATTGATAAGCAAGAACAGAGTGAGTGAGTATGTTCATGTAAAGTAACCTGCTTTGAAGTGCCATGGCTGCAATGGGAAAGACATGCAGATGCGAACTAGGGAAGGCAATGAGATGCAGCAGACCACAGGCTGCATTATGATGCTATTTGCTATGCTACTTGTTTTGTTTTCAAAGTCAGGATTGTAAGGTCAAAGATACAAAACAGGTTAAAAGACAAGACACATAGTTTGGTAAGAGAAAGAAGAATGACAAAGGAGCTACCACCCTTGTCAACACACAGACAGAAGCCTGGCCAGTAGAAATCTGCTGTTGACTTAAGTAGTCCATAAACAAGTGAGTGGTATGTACTGAGGGACCTGCAGCTTCTAGAATGGTGTATTTATGTAGAAAAAATGCATTCAAGTCAGTAAACTGCGTATAATACGTTTTTTCAAATCCATTCCATTTAAGCAACTGCTACATGCTGCACCTTACCTGATCTGCTCTCTAAATCATAAGCAGCAGTGCAACAGGAAACAAAACAGCATCTATACTGCTAAATCAAATGCATGCATTATTCCAGCAAATAAATTTCAGCATCTCTAGAAGGCATTAAGGACAGAATTCACCTTCAGGTCTTGCCCAAGCTAGCTTTGTATGTTTCTCAAGGCAATAAGCATCTGCATAAACGCTTTCCCTTGGTGAGCTTCCCACATGTGAAACTTCAGTCTTACACAAGTGTAATATAATATACTGCAAAGATTATTTTAAATACTTTGCTTGTCTAAAGCACTTGTATTTTCCAAAGGAAATTTTACATTTCCACAGCTATTTAAATTGTTAAGACTTACCCCCATATTCTGCTCCCAATCTCAACATTAAACGAATCGGAAAAACTTTTGCCCAGGGTATTTCCAGCTTATGGATGAGAATGCCACAAAGAAAGGGATTATCTGGCAGAATCTGATCATCAAGTTTCTGAAAAGTTGGTGAAACAAACAGGAATCCTCCATGCTCTTTGTTATTGAGAAAGTTTTCAGTAAAAGTAATGTTTTCCATGTTTCTTATTAACTTTCCTGTAGAAAGGGGGACAGAATATTTGCACATCTGTAGAAGTAATACATTAGTGTCAAGAAAACTAAACACTGAGGTACAGACATGTAAGCCATGAGTATCTCTCACATCTCCTCAAAGTCTGACAGACATCTAAATCCACAGACAAAGTGCTCTACATTTACTAACTAAATGAACCTGAATATGAAAATAGGTCTTTCCAAGCAAATGCCAAAAACCCTAGAGTGTACAATGTTCTGGCACATGCCATGATGAACTTCAATTACAAGACCTCAAAATATTATATACATAAGAGTACTGTACTTCCAACAAACAAAGTTCTAGCTGCCCTAAACCGCAGACTCAAGGACTTAGATCCAGAATCTCCAACACAGTGTGACCAAGCAACAAAAACACCCTGCAAACTGAATGTTTACAGAAGTATATGAAACAAAGAAATGTAATTTTTTTCCCCTCCTGCTGTTTATTTAGAACCGAGGGCTAGCACTGCACTGAGTTAGATTCAACAGATTCTAATTAGATACTCACAAATACTTAGAGAAAAATTACTTCCAGCTTCAAAAATCAGCAAAAAAATATTATAAGGCAAAAACTTAGATGTTAAAATTACATACCTTTCATTGCATCCTTATAGATGTCAATAAATAATTTGAATATTTCACTAGGAAAGATCTCTTCATCTGGCAAACACTGCAACAGAATGATAATTTCCGCCTGTCCCAAGCCATGTAGTCCATTTGTTGAAAAGTACCAGCACTTCTCTGAAGAATCTTTAATTAAAAGGTAGATAGTGCAGTAACATAATTTTACAGTCAGAGGAAGAAAACTGTATTTAATGGAAAAGAATATGTGCACTACTTACAGGTTATTAGCTTGACATTTACAAGCAAGTTTGCATTTAGGATAAAAGTTAATGGATTAGGACCTTCTTCCACAAGAAGCAAGGTGACCTGTTGGTGAGATGGATGTTCTTCCACTAGAGGATCTAAATAAATTAAAACTTGATTTTAGTTCATGTCAGCCAATGACCTGAAACAAAAACTACAGATGACAGCATATTAAAGACTGTCAACCTCCTATCTTAAGAGGAAGGTAATTATTCTCAATCTTGGAACAGCTATAGATCAACCAATGAATAGCTTACCCTAAGATTTGAGGAATGTATAAAAATAAAGCAGTAACTTGTAACAAAGGTACAAATTAGGGCTACCATTCATTTGGTAATTACCAACTGATTGTGTATGCTGTCTCCTCATCCATATACTGGTTCTGTTAGTTACCTAAGAGCACAGTCAGTACTATAACGCATTTAAGTGACAAAGTATTCATAACTTATTGACCTTTTAAATAATGCATGTTCAATTGTCCAACAATCCAATGTGCAGCAAATGAATGACAGATAAGAACTGTATTAAAATACAAATTATTCACACACAAGTTTGTATTTAGAAATCTTGCATCAGGTGGTTATAAATATTAAAAACTTTTCGTATTTTACCTTTTCCTTTTTCACCCACTGCATGCAAAAGTGGTGGAAGTTTATCACCATCAGGAACGAGGCTGATCTCTTTACGAACACAGTTTTCAACACCACACAGGGCCCTGCTGCTTGAAGGACTAACAGGCAGACTTGCAGTCTGATCAGCTGAACTGGAACTAGTCTTCTCAGCTTCCACAGTAGGAGAACACTCTTTAGTTTCTGGAGTTTCAGGTTTATAACTATGTACCACCTCACTCTGGCCTGGAACATCCTGCTGTGCATCACTTAAAGAAACAGAAAGACCCAACTCCTCTGTTCTTGTAACGATGCCAATTTCTTCCTTAGGTTTTGGAATTATATCAGTCAATATGTCATCTTCCTCTGGGTTTGCAGCCTGTGAAGAAAAAGAAAAAAAACCAAAACCAAACACACTCTTGTCTCACAACAAGCTAAACTTTCATTACAAGCATTCTAAAAGCAAAAAGAGAAAGAAATCTATCACAAACACTGATAATGCATTTTCTCTAAACAAAAAGAAAGCCACCAAATCTCTTCTGGATTTCTTTTTTTTTTTTAGGAGTTACACTGGTTGAAGATGCATTATTAATTTGTTTATAAACACAAAATTTGTATCAGAGCACTGCAGATTAGCAGTTTCACCATACAATAGTCAGATGTAACACAATCAACAACAAAGTAAGTTTCCCTCCAGGAACCTGTTCAGCATTAGTGTTTCCCCACTGACAGCTAATGCACATTGTCATCATTGTAATTTGCTGTCGCTGGGATCAGCATTTCCGAACTGCAAATGTATTTCTATTTCTACACTACATACTAATAGCTAAGTTTACCATTTTACAGTCTGATTAATTTCTGGAGTCAAACCTATGCTGCTTGCCCAGCAAAATGTATATGACAAGCTATGAGCACAGGCATGTTAGGATATGAGCTGTCAAAAAAAAAACCAAAAACCCTTCAAGAGGTGCACTGTCATCTTTTAAGTATGTTAGACTTGGATCCTATCTCAATATGGAAGACTTGCATTGCAACAAGAAAAAAACCTAACAGCTCTATGCTTGCCGTGTAATAGTTCTCCTGGTATGCCATCAGCTTCCAGCAAATACTCTGTTAAGAGAATACATGTGTCAGAAAAATAAAGACGGACATGAACCTCAGAAATAACACCCCAGAAATCCACAAACAAAAACACAGCTAAATCTGCCTCTGATAGACTTCTTTCCCATTAATCTTCTTGCTGGTGTTTTACCTCACTTTATACTTTTAACCTTCATGCCATCCTGTGGCACCATGTTCAGGATTATGTGTTACCCAGCAAAGTATATCCTTTGCTTTGGAGTTGCAATATAGTGGTTTTGTTTGAGCTTCTGAAACTGCATACAAGAACCATCAACTAGTTGTTTCCCACTCACTTTGTCCATGCTGTTTTAATTTTAAATATTGCTCATCTTTTGCAAGTGAAAACATCCTATTCTTTCCCCAGAATGGAAGACAGGCTATGCCTTTTGATTACTGTAGCTTCTTGGAGTCCTTTCTTGTTTAAGAAGTGACATTTATTATTACCCATTAATCATGAATTAAGGCTGATTTACATGCCATACACCTGGTAACAGTTCAGATCCATACACAGATAACCACAGTCTGGTCATTAGCTTTACTAGTTTGTTTCAAAAACCCTTGAATGCTGTTAAAATCATAGAATTTGTTATCACTTCAGACAGCAGTTCAGAGATGTTTTATTTTAAAAAGACTCCAGCTCAGGAATCTTTCCAATTTTTTCCACAGCAAACTTATCCTACTTCTTTAGACTTCTCTCATCAAGTGCAACTAGTTCAACATCATTATTATGATTTATTATAGAAGCAATATTACTTTACATTAGAAGCATTATGTAGATTTTGCTGCATCCCTTAATGTAACATTATAGGGCACTAAGCAACTTCTGGTTGCAAAATACAGTAAGCCACTAGGAAAAAAACCCATGAACTTCTACTACAGGCATGTTGTTAACGATGGGTTTCAGAACCACAGCTGAGGTTAGCTTCATAAAAGCCGTTGATCAAAGGATGTATAGAAAAAAACCCTTGTTTTGGAAAATTTTCTGTTACAACATTTTTAAAGTTCACATGCACCCCAAAACAAACATGGTTTCCAGAATATTTCAATCCAAGGACTTTGCAGCCACTTCCCTTCCCACCGCCCCCCCCCCCAAAAAAAAAAAAAAAAACAGGCCAATTTCACAACGCTGCAACACCAGGATATTTACCAATATTGTACAGCCCCTCCCCCCCCCCCCCCCAAAAAAAATCAAATAATTGGGTCAGATTTCAAAAGCTGTGAAGCAAAAGTTGTAATATGGCATGTAAGGGGCACCATCAACAGCAAGCAAAGGTATTTCAAGAAGTAATTAATGCACCTACACACACTTCTCAATTCATACCTTATCCATCTCGGGCGAGTCAGGGTTTGCTGGACTGAAGTCCTCTGACAACCTTTTTGCTCCAGAGGAAAGTTTTCTTGTATCTGCCACTTCACCATTTGGCAAAATACCATCGGCAAACCAAACTCTCCTCTGTTCTCTGGAGCACAGCCCTAGGGCAGGTTAAGAAAACAACACTAATTTCAGATTATTGTACTGTTCTCACAGCTGGAAGGGATAACCTAAGCCTCTTCTCTCCCCACATATATAGAAAATATGTTTATTGGAACCAAGTACAGGTATCAAGTTTGACATCAGCCAGTCTGCAGTCAGGCAAATACATGTAAAAAAACCCTTATACTTGTGGAGGAAGCTGCCATGCTACGGTTAAATCTTACCAATTCCTATATAAGCAAGGCACTTCCTCAATCATCCCTCTGTAGTACAGTAAGAATGAAGTGCCTATCATGACTAAGAGGTGAAATACATTCTAAAAAAGTTAACTTAGCACTTCAAAAACTTATTGTCATTGAAGAAGGTCAGATGTTTAACAAAAGTGGAACAAAGACATTACTTAGCCACTAATCATGCATATTTACAGAGAATGAACCCCTACTTTTTCCTAGCAACATTTCTCTAAACTAACAACTCTAAACAACTACTACAGTGTTTTTCCTGAAAGACTGGCACTCACAACACAAAAGCTATATAAAAGCCAAGCTTAAGCTCATATAAAATCAATGAAAGTAATATCCACATCAAAAAAAATTACAATATAAAAAGAGAGGACAAGGAATAAAAGGTAACATCCACATTTCATAAATGATGACCTAAGACAGGCTTGGGCAAGCTCGTACACGACATCAAAACTGGGAACTAAAGGTATCTTTCCAGTTTCCCAGTTCACACAGGTACCATTTCCCACCAAAAAAAAAATCATCACCGTAACAAGTTATATATGCATGATACAATAAACAACTCATTCCAAAGAGATTCTGAAAGTGTTAGATATATTATACTATATTTAGCATACCTTCAATACCAGGCTGTTTAAGTACTGAGATAGGTAACAATGCAGAAGGTGAAGGAGAGCTAACACTGCCAGAGATCTGGGCTTGCTCTGAAGGTGGAACAGCAGAATAACACTCAGAGGAAATACTGGAATTGGGGACAGGACCAGTTGGACTCATCATCCTTTCAAATGCTTGTGCTAAAAAAACATAGTTAGTTTTAACATCTCACAACTGATTATGTTTCATTTGCAGAGCAGTGTTATGGGTAGGGTTTTGTGCAGAGCAGTGCACGATTTGTGACCTAGTTATGAAAAATGAACACTCAAGCTATTGTACATAAGAAAATTGAGATTTCTTGACTTTCTGCCTGTGCATTTGCCTAATTGGTGCACATACATAGATCATATTTATCAAGTCAAATTCCATTCAGGTGGCATCTTAAAAATCTGGTATGTTTTCAACTTGATATTTAAATATTAATAATCAGGGCCTCCATTTTTTCTCCTGGTGTTTCCATGCTTAGCTTTAAGTTACAAAAAGGCTATCATATGATTCAATTTCTGTAGTACTGTTAAGTGACTTGTAAAAATACCAGGACAGAAAGTTACTAAAAATGGGCAATGACATGTGAGAACAAGCAGGCACATGGCCTTCAAACACACAGAAGGCTACTGCAGAGGGACAATCACTTCTGTTAGACTCCTGCCACAGATGACCCAATAGCATAACTTTAGATTTAGTCCTGTGAAGTTCAAATCTATTTTTTTTTCTTCTGAAATGAAACCCATCTTGGTACTCAAAAGTTTAAGGTAATAACTAAAATCCAACAAAGAGGCACAATTATTCTCTCCCTCTCCATCTCAGTGTCACAGTTTGAACCTGGCCAGCATAAAAACACCACACAGCTGCTGGCCCATCCTCCCCTGACCCTGGGGAACAGGAGAGAGAACTGGAGGCATAAAGGTAAAGAGACTTGTACATTGAGATAAAAACAATGTAATAACTGAAATAAAATTAAAATAATAATGATAATAGTAGTAATAATAAAATATACAAACAAGTAATGCACAATGCAACTGCTCACCATCCATGGAAAAAGTCCCAGTCTGTTCCCGGTCTGCAGCCCCAGAGGAGAAAATGCTGAAAGCGCAATCCGGGAAGAGAACGAACTTTCTGGCCAGCCCTCACCTATGTACTGAGTATGATATTGCATGATATGGAATATTCCATTGGCCAGTTTTGGTCCGTTGATCTGGCTATGCTCCCTCCTGGCTTCTCGTGCACCTGCACACTAGCAAGACGTGGGAAGTTGAGGAGTCCTTGATTTCCTAGCAACAACTGGAAACGTCAGTGTATTATCAACATTCTGATACCAATTCCCACACTGAACCCGAAACACAGCCACTGTTCTAGCTAGTAAGCAGAATAATTAGCTCTATACCAGCCGACACCAGGACACTCAGAAATAGGAAAACAATTCAACTAAAGAAGCTCCACAAAAAGAACAAAGGTTAAAGAGATTTTAGCTGTACCTATTCTTAACGATTACTGCAATTACTCAAAAAACATTTTTACCTTTATTAATATCATCATAACAGCCATTACAGACTCTTGCTTCCTTCTCCATGTATTGTAGTTTGCATTTT
>NW_010390947.1:1644-5674 GCF_000710305.1 Buceros rhinoceros silvestris | reverse complement strand
CTCCATGTTGAACCCGGGACACTGTACTCCTGATTTTATAAATCAAGGAAATAACATCCCTGATGAAGTTCATATTTTCTTTGAAAATACAAACACTGCTTCTCACTTTCTTGTGTGGAAAGAGACCAAAAGAAAATTGTCCTGGAAGACTGCACATTTTTGTTTCAATTTTAATTTGAATTGGTTTTTTATACATAGTGCAGACCACAGATAAGAATTCTACTCAAAGAAGTTTTGATTGGCTTAATTTTTATACTACAGAGTCGGCTATGAGTTCAAATCTTCTCTTGCCAGTGTGAAAATAAAGACTTTTTGCCACCAAGAAAGGTACCTCTAATAGATCACATCGGAAATATTATCTCTGTTGTGAAAGTCCTTCAGCTCTCCTCCAAACCACTGTGCCACATATTATGTTATAAACATCTATATTTTGAGCCTACTGATTTTAAAATAAACATTTTACTTACTAAATTCCAATCTTATTAAGAGGTTGCTTTTTCTCAGGAACTGCAAACTTTTTCTTCATGCATTTTTGTTATGTAAAAAAAAAAAAAGGCTCATAAAAGCAACAGGAAAGCCATGAAAACATCTTATTTAGGTATATATTTAAATAACTCCAAGAACTGGATTCCAAATCCTACATAGTAACTGTAGATGATGTCCTAGATGCAATGACATGGTTATTTTTTTTTTCTGCTCTATATTTAGATAGTCTTTTTAACTGTCCTTTTCTCTTGGAAAAAGGGAGATGGGCTTAACTCCCACCAGTGACTGATCAGCTGCTGCTGTCAGTCCTGAGGTCAGGTGTATCACCTGGTTTTCACAAAACCAGCACGTAGCTCAGTGACAGATGGACAAGGGTGCATAAGAATTGTGCATACACGTGAGCTGAGACAGATGGCCTGAAGAGTGTTATTCCATGGGGTGCAGATAGATTCCTCCAGGAGATGCTGTGTTAGGAGGCAGAAGGGCACAAGTGATACATTAAACTTCACTGTTTTCAGGAAACAGAACTGAAGCCCTGTAGCAGTGAGAAAAGAGGCTTGCCACCCCATGGCTCCATGGTATTGTTCCCTGCATGCCAGAGGGGTTAGTCTGCTGGCTTACACGATTGCTTTTGGCACGCAAAAATACTTTGTTCTTTTGTAGCTCTCTAAAAAAATAATTAAATCTTCTACTCTTTTTGCTTGGAGCAACTCTACTCTTTAGAGCCGTATTAAGCCTCCACTGTGGTCTATATTTTCATTTCTATCATATGGTGATTTTTATCTATAGAACTCAAAAGAGTTTTCCTACTAGTTAACTAACCAATTAACACAGTGAGGGGTTTTCTACCTAGTTTGCTGAGGCACAGAGATGCTCAGTTAGCTCTTCAGCATAACGTATAGTCACTGCAGCACAGGGAATATAGTCTATCTGCCCTCTGTTCTATTCTTTTGCTGCAACTGGCCTCCAGAACCAGACTGGAGACAAATACAATTTTGATTCTCTTTAGAAAACTTCTGCTTGCCTTGGCAAGTAAAATATAGGTGGAAAGGACTCTAAAATATCACACAGACTAACATGCTGTTTTCCCCACCCTCCCTCAAAAAAAAAAAGAAACCCTTTGCAAAGTAGCATGTCTCCTGCTTTTATTTGCTTACTCTTTCTGGTATTTAAGAGTTATTACTGCAAGCAAAGGGAAATTTTTATCCATAGGCAAGGGAGGTTATGTTCTCAACTGTGGTCAAAGAAACCACACGGTCTCATTTTATGTCATATTCTCTTCTCTTTATACTGTTCTGTTTTGTTAAATTAAATGGCAATTATCTTCTTTCATGCACTGAAGTTCTTTAGAATAGGAGGGAAATTATTAGGTACTAATCACTAGGATCCTTAGTCATTAGCTGCTGGAATAGAAATGGGCATTCTTCCTCCTGCTCTTGACCCTTTTTTCAAAACACAGCTCGATTATGCTGAGAACTAAGAAGACATTTCCTATAGAATGGGGGTGAGAGAAAAAGAGCGGCTTGGACAGAAATCATTATCCAGAACAGGCACCCTCCTGCTGCCATTGTTTTTTCCCCTTTTCTGAAAACAGAAAGGTTCCTTTCTTGCTTACTAATTTTTATGACATCCAGATTGAGAAAACAAAGTTCACTTTCACAAGTGCTTTACATTAAAAGTCTTTAAAAATCCTAAATTACTATGAAAGAAAGCACAGATCCCAACCCCAGAGAGGAAATCATTAAATGGAAGACACGTGCAACATAAAAATACAGAAGTTAACCAAGAGACATGGACTTACTAAGAGATTCACAGCCCTTAGCCTGTGAACAGAGCTCACCAAAGCATGGATTGTTGTCTGCTGCTTCTGTAGGGATTGTTGAAGTGTATGTTGGGTGAGTGACTGGACTGCCATCTGTCATGTGCTTTTCTCTCATTCTTCTCCTGCAGAAGAATATCTGATGTAATGTTTAGGTTCAGTCGCTTTTGTCTTTTCTTTTTTTGTGCTGTTGTATATTTGTACTGGAGAGGTCTGATCAAAGTGCTCCTTGGGCTTTTAGTGGAAAAAGCATAATGATTTGATGGTCACCAGCTGCTGGGGAAGCCAGGGTAAGGGCTAGATAAGAGAGTCACTGCTAGAACATTACATCTGTAATGTGTTTTCCAGTCCGAAGGAGATCAGGAAAATTTCTCTGGATGATTCATCAACTACTGGATTCAGATGGGATGGAGCCTGTGCCTGAAGTTTAGCGCTCCTCCAGAAATTCAGAATATTCACTCTCACAAAGAGCTTTGGGGGGGGCTCACAATTCTGAACTGGAAAACTGTGAATTGTTGTCAGAGTAGATCCATCACATTTAAGCAGGATTTACAGATTTATAATGAAGAAGAACACCACAATGTTCCTTGCTAGCTTTATTGCTAGATGTAGATCTCAGGACATTAATAAAGCTGTTCCCTATTTCTAACCTTAGCATCTAACTTTGACAGCAATTATGGATCCTTATAGGATGCCTTTTAGGCTACACCAATATAGCCTCTATCATGCATGCCAGCAGGTAGAGGCTAGTTCCTGGGCAAGTGGCACGTCCTACATTGTATCTAAGGCCTTTTGGAAGGAGCTGTGCGCAGTCTGCATTTAAGCAGGACTCACCTTCAGCATGACAAGAACCCAGAAACCTTCTGTGTTCCTCTCTGTTTCACTCAGGTCTGTGACAATTCCTCCATACCCTTTATAAGGGGCTCAGGCCTGACATACCTCTTGAGTCTCTTGTTGCAATAGTTGAACAGTCATGCAATGCATTGCCACTGGTGCTGGTATTCCTGAGGAGGCTTAACATCAGAGGCCTCTCCTGGGGCCACCCAAACCCATGATCTGCAATGGACTACATTCCCTGTATTCCCAAGTACCCTTGGTTAGAGTCTGCAGGCAAGGGGGATCATTCCACCTTGCAGACTTCCCTTTTCTTTCCTATTTCCCATTGCTGGCTGAGCCCAGACTTCATC
The DNA here is from genome assembly GCF_000710305.1 of Buceros rhinoceros silvestris. NCBI lineage: Eukaryota > Metazoa > Chordata > Aves > Bucerotiformes > Bucerotidae > Buceros > Buceros rhinoceros. The sequence continues at coordinate 2,182 of NW_010390947.1, read as the reverse complement.
AAGCAGAGGACGATGAGCAATCACTGGTGGGTCTTTCTCACACCACCAGGCTGTCAACAGCAGGTGCAGGACACTTGCATAAGGAGTCCCACATTTGAGTCCCATGCGGAGGGAATCCACCCTGTCCCAGACTGACAGCATACCATTTTTATGACCCCCTTACCTTAGTAACCGTGATGGGAGTTGTTGCTCTCTGGCTGCCTTGACTCCTGTCATCAAGACAGCCAGTTAGGGACGGGAAGATCTGATGTTCACATCCTGCAATGTGAACCTGGGTGTCATTCCTTGAAAGAGAGCTGCCTACTCAGGCATATGTTGCATGCCAGGAGGTGGGAGTGAAACATGGTAGCTTCATAAATACTTAGAGAAGCACATTAACTTCAATTGCATAGTACTTTTCTGATTGAGTCAACAGCTAAATCCCAAAAGGCACATCCAGAAACAAAAGACCTCCATTAAGAAAAAAAAAAAAAAGTGGAGGATGTTTTAACAAGAGCTTCTCCTTAGGAGGAAACCAAAAAGCCTCGCAAGGCAACTC
>NW_010390947.1:0-1526 GCF_000710305.1 Buceros rhinoceros silvestris | reverse complement strand
AAGCCACTGGCTTGGAAGCACAAGCTGTCATGCACAGACATGACACGGCACTCCCAGAGGCGTGGATCTGGGGGCGGGATCATAGCCTGGGGAGGTGTTGTGAGCTGCCCCTAGGGTGAGCCAGGGCTGGCCTTAAGCTTTTTGAACTAGTGGAACCTTCTTTTTACTTTGAGCAAAATGAATTCTTTTGCCACCTCCTCAGCAATTTATTGCAAACAGTTGCCAGAAAACTTGCCAGCAGTTAAGACATGCCTGCAGGACCAGCAAATGTGCACCAGCATCCACATCCTCAAGGTACCACCAGCCCCGACTGTCTCCCCAGGGCTGCCCATGGCCCAGGACCCCACGTCAGCCGCTGCCACAACAAGGTTGCCACAGGGCTGTTCTCCAGTTCCTCACAGCCCTGCCCAGCCACAGGCATACCTCACCAAGACAGAAGCCCAGCGACCTCCCCACAAAACAGGTTTGCTCACTCCTCATCCCCTCGCTTGCTATTATTCCAGTTACTAATGTACACTAGAGTGTCTTCCCTTTTGTTTCTGTTTTGCCATAATTTACTGCTGTAATGTAGGACTGAGTGATGATTTTAATGTGAATTTTCACATGGGAATGCCAACTCACGTAGCAAACTAAACATTGTTAATTAAAACGAAACCATCACAGCATAATGGCCACTGCTCTGAGCGCTTCCTTTCCTACTGCATGCCACGGTTTTGAGCAGCTCCACTCAACCCATAGGGGCCTTACCCTTTCAAAATGGCTGGAAGCCGTAGAATATCAGACACAGACGAGTAATGCATTCATTTGCAAAGACTAATGCTACAGAATGGTTGAAAGGATTGCTGAAAGGAAGAAAAAAGACCTTCTTACTGTAAATGGCTCTCCAGTTTGTGTATTTACAGTCGCTTTAAGTCCCAGACTGTAGATCAGTATATTTCACAAGATGTTTTCATAGTTTTTATTGAGGAGATATTTGTCGTTAAAAATTCATTGGACCAATTTTACTTTTTTTGCAATGCTAATTGCCCAGATATCCACTCTTTAACTCACTCTCTGCGCGACTTAACAGACCTTTAGGGGTCCCTCTTTTCTCTCAACAGCATTTCACCTCACGGATTGCATCAAGGTTTCCACCATCACCACTGCTTTGAGAAACCACTTCTCAGTGTCACCTTTTCCCAGGAGTGACTGGCCACAGAAACAAGCTGGCACCTCCTCGGCTCCGGGATAGTTTCTAAACCTGATGGACTTTTCAAAGCAATGACACAAGCACTGCCAGTGCAAGCACCCGTGGTTAGAGTCACTCGAGGTGAAAAGCTTTAATTCGCCACCCCACCAAGTGGACTCTCCTCCATCACCCTGTTGTGAAGACTGCAACACTTCCCAAATCCAACGTGGGGCTTTAACCCACCTAACAAATGCCCTCCAACCTCGTTCTTCACGGGCGTAACCCAGGCCACTCGACACCCCTCCTGCCTCGGGTGCAGTCAGGAGACTTCACCTACAGACGCCGCCAAGGCCCTACG
>NW_010390946.1:0-822 GCF_000710305.1 Buceros rhinoceros silvestris | reverse complement strand
TATGGACCAGTATAGACCAGTATGGACCAGTGTGGATCAGTATGGACCAGTATGGGCCAGTGTGAACCAGTATGGACCAGTGTGCATTCAATATAAACCCAGTATGGACCAGTATAGGCCAGTGTGGGCCAATATGGACCAGTGCGCACCAGTATGGACCAGTGTGGGCCAGTACGGATCCAATATAAACCCAGTGTGGATGAGTATGGGCCAGTATAGACCAGTATGGACCAGTATGGGCCAGTATGGGCACTACGGACCAGTGTGGGCTAGTGTGGGCTAGTATGGACCAGTGTGGAGCAGTATGGACCAGTATAGGCCAGTGTGTGCCAGTATGGACCAGTGTGGACCAGTATGGACCAGTACAGACCAGTGCAGACCAGTGTGGGCCAGTGTAGACCTGTGTGGGCTAGTGTAGGCCAGTACGGACCAGTATAGACCAGTGTGGGCCAGTTTAGGCCAGTATGGACCAATATGGACCAGTGTGGGCCAGTATGGGCCAGTGTGCGCCTCAATATAAACCCAGTATGGGCCAGTATAGACCAGTGTGGACCAATACGGACCAGTGTGGACCAGTATGGAGCAGTATAGACCAATATGGGCCAGTATGGACCAGTGTGGGCCAGTATAGACCAGTGTGGACCAGTATGGACCAGTACAGACCAGTGCAGACCAGTGTGGGCCAGTGTAGACCTGTGTGGGCTAGTGTAGGCCAGTACGGACCAGTATAGACCAGTGTGGGCCAGTTTAGGCCAGTATGGACCAATATGGACCAGTGTGGGCCAGTATGGGCCAGTGTGCGCCAGTACGGACCACTGTGGA
>NW_010390945.1:531-804 GCF_000710305.1 Buceros rhinoceros silvestris | reverse complement strand
ATCTCCCCGATCGCCTGAGAAGGAAGAAAACAAAGCCATGACAATCTCCCCGATCGCCTGAGAAGGAAGAAAACAAAGCCATGACATATCATCCCTCCTACAGCGCTTCAGCCCTGGCAAAAAGACAAGCATCCCCTAGATGGTACAAAGCCTGACTCCTCTGGGGCTCCTCGGTGTCCACACAAGTGACTCCCTCTGGCAAATCATAGGGCCCGAGGAAGTGGCTGGCTTGTGGCTACAGCCACAAGAGAATTTACTCTCTCTTGCACTCGG
>NW_010390945.1:0-432 GCF_000710305.1 Buceros rhinoceros silvestris | reverse complement strand
CCGAGGGAAAGGGCGGGTTTGGGGCTACAGCCACAAGAGAATTTACTCTCTCTTGCACTCGGTCTCAGCGCCATGACATCAGATGAGACACTTCAGTGTAAAACATGCAGCCATGCCCTCACCCAGAACGGGTGCCGTGCCCAGCAGCAGGCAGCCGGGCCACTGGCAAGGGCACCCATCTGCAGACGTGGCCAGGTGAGGGAGCGCAGGGCCGAGTTCCGCTCCACACGTCAGTTATGGAGCTGAGCACCCTGAAACCTTGATCCTTGCGGACTGGCCTTCGGGGTCTCTCTGCCATGCTGGGCTGTTGATGTGCCTGGGAGAGCAAGAGAGAGGTGGCAGCAGCATGCTGGCCATTTCTTCTCTGCAATGCGTGTCCAGGCAGGACGCAGAGGAATCCCTGAACTTTGAGGAGGTTCCTGGTGCAGGGGA
>NW_010390944.1:0-1215 GCF_000710305.1 Buceros rhinoceros silvestris | reverse complement strand
TAATATACATTAATTTATTAAATATAATATCATTAATTTCAAATACAAGTTGAAATAAAGATAAATTAAGCATATTTTCATATGTTTAAGATAACAAGTGACATAGTCTTAGTTTGGATAGGAAACCTCAAGCCTTAAGGTCATCAAACAATCATGGGCTTTTCAGGTCATGAAATCATCAGGTCAGCATGGACTTTTTAAATTCCATTTCTCACTTAGTAATTGGATTTTGACAACAGTAACTTACCGTCTCTCTTTTTTTTTTTTTGAGTTGTTTGGTTTTGGTTTTTTTTATTTTTCCTCCCATGCCAATACTTACTATTACATTAGCAGACTGAAATGTCAGATCTGTGAGACCTGAATCTATTTGAATCAGCAAAGGAGCCTGCTAAGTGTGCAGTACGAAATGTGAAGGTTTATCGAGTAGTCATGTGAGAATGTTTTATCCAATTAGCACCTTCATTAAGTGACCTTAAACATTTAACTCTGGGAAATGTAGCTACCCTAACAATGTACAATTGTAAAGAGCAGAAGCCCACTTCACCATTTTTCTCCCCCAGCGTACGTACCCAGCAAAGTACAGGCAAAGTGCTACCAAAGCAGAGAAGCAGAAACAATTGCTCTAGGCATATTCACAGAAGGAAGAGATTAGTTTTCTAAAGGGCGCATGAAAACAAGCTACGTATATTAACTCTGAAGACACAACTCAAAGAATTGTTGGAAGAGTGGAGACATGTGTTAAGAGATTTCTAACATTATTTTTGAGAGTCTTAATCCTTTATGAATGTGTTGATCTGAAATACGGTACGCAAATATTTATAAGATCCTACTACCAAAGTCTGTCTTTAGTTGTTTGTTCTCCTGAAGTTTATCTTCTTGATTCTTTGGGAACTGTATTTTATAAATGTCAGGTCATAATTTCTGGTGTTTTATTGTCAGAAAAGTGCCTTCTATGATGCAATTCAAAATTACTTAACACTCAACTAGAACAATGTTCATATTGAATTGGAGATGATGAATAACTCATACAGTCAAATTTAACATTTTTTTTCTTGGCATTAGATGATAATTTAGCATAGAGCGTAATTAATGATTTCTAAGATGCTGACATCCAAAGTGGTACTTGGTAACAACTAGAAAATGTATAAAAAAATGCTTTTGCAGTTAATGCGGTAGGTACTCTTTGTCACTCTTATGGTATATGAAATCACACCT
>NW_010390943.1:0-1004 GCF_000710305.1 Buceros rhinoceros silvestris | reverse complement strand
AAGGACTTCGAGAAGGCCTACAAGACCGTCATCAAGAAGGACGAGCAGGAGCACGAGTTCTACAAGTGACAGCTGGGGGACATTGGGGACAGCTTGGGGACATTGGGGACACCTTGGGAACCCCCCAATAAAAACCTCCACCCCCTCCACTAGCCTGCCTGGGGTCAAGCTTGGGGACGTTGGGAGGTCCGTGGAGGTGTCTGGGGACATGGGGCCAGCCATGGGGACACAGGGAGCACTTTGGGGACACAGGGACAGCCTTGGGGACATGGAGAGGTCCGTGGGGGTGATCCTGGGGACATGGGGACAACCTTGGGGAGAACCTGGGGAGGTTCTGGAGCAGTATGGGGACACAGGGACAACTTTGGGGACATGGAGATGTCCATGGGGCCATCTGGGGATATCTACAAGGGCATGGGGACAACCTTGGGGACACCGGGACAGCCTTGGGGACATGGAGGTGTCCATAGAGATGATCCTGGGGACACGTGGACAATCTGGAGATGTCCGTGGGGACATGGGGCCAACCTTGGGGAGAAGCCGGGAAGGTCCATGGAGCCGTCTGGGGACACGGGGACCACCTTGGGGACACAGGGACAACCTGGAGGACGTGGAGATGTCCATGGGGACAACCTTGGGGACATGGGGACAACCTGGAGAAGTCCATGGGGACAACACTGGGGACATGAGGATGTCCGTGGGGATTTCAGGAGAACCTGGAGAGGTGCATGGAGACGTCTGGGGACACAGGGACAAGCTTGGGGACGTGGGGACAGCCTTGGGGACATGGGGACAGCCTTGAGGACACGGGGGTGGCCTTGGGGACACGGGGGTGACCTTGGTGACAGCCTTGGGGACACAGGGACCGCCTTGGGGACACGGGTTGGCCTTGGGGACAGCCCTTGGGACACGGGGGTGGCTTTTGGGGACACCGGAGCCCTCTTGAGGACTGTGGGGGGATGTGGGCGGGGCTACGCGCTCCGGCCACGCCCCTCGTTACATCA
>NW_010390942.1:1305-1640 GCF_000710305.1 Buceros rhinoceros silvestris | reverse complement strand
AGGAAAAAAAAAAAAAGAACATTAAAAATAGTGTGTTCTCTTCTACTTCCTTTGACCTAAACTGCCTCCTCCAGCGAGTTGCGCTTCAACAAAGCGCACAGTGGTGACCTGCCCCGGCCCCGCTGGCCTCTCCACTCAGCCTGCTCCGCGGTGGCCACAATAAAGGCGACAGCTCCGCGCCGGGCTGCCAAAGGCCGCAGAACCTGCGCGCAGGAGATGCTCCTGCTCCTCAGCCAGCCCCGCCGAGGATTAAGGAAGGGAAAATGCTTTGCAACGGCCTCCCCCCCACCGCCTCCGGTATCCCTCTAAACTGGGAGCAAGAGCTGCAATAAAAC
>NW_010390942.1:449-1177 GCF_000710305.1 Buceros rhinoceros silvestris | reverse complement strand
TAAAACCGAAGCCGTTCTTACTTGAGCATCTGTCAGCCCCAGCATCGCCGCCAGTTGCTTCCTGTCCGGTTTGGTGACATATTTCTGGATTTCGAACCGTTTTTCTAAACCTTTCCTCTGCAGGTTGGAAAAAACAGCCCTGGACCAGGAGCGTTTCCTCTTGTACGTCTGGGGCAGGGTGTCCTTAGTTAAAACCGCGTACGGACCTGGCGGGCGGGTGGAGAGAGAGAAGGAGACAGTGTTATTAATATCGATGCCTGCAAGGGAGCCTTAAACCAATCACAGTTAACAGCTGGACTGCAGTGTGGCAGGGAAGGCCCGGGCCAGCGTGGCCTGGGTATGAGACCTGTCAGCATGTGCTTGCTCGGGCAAAGATGGAGCGGTTTGGAATCGGAATTTCTTCCTCTCCCCCCACCCCACCCCTTTTCTCTTGGCCCAAGTATTGGTTTTGTACTAGATGGAACGGTCCTCTGGGTCAGGCCTTAGCTGGCTCTTCCTCCCCCCCTCGCAGCCCGGCCCCGGGCCAGCGTGGCCTGGGTATGAGACCTGTCAGCATGTGCTTGCTCGGGCAAAGATGGAGCGGTTTGGAATCGGAATTTCTTCCTCTCCCCCCACCCCACCCCTTTTCTCTTGGCCCAAGTATTGGTTTTGTACTAGATGGAACGGTCCTCTGGGTCAGGCCTTAGCTGGCTCTTCCTCCCCCCCTCGCAGCCCGGCTTTCTCCCAAA
>NW_010390942.1:0-297 GCF_000710305.1 Buceros rhinoceros silvestris | reverse complement strand
CCCGTCGAGCCCCTCCAGGAGGAGAGGGCCGGGGCCGGGGGTACTGCTCTGGGACGGAGGGCCCTGCGCCACGGGTGACTTGACAAGGGATGAGATGTACCTGGAAAAGTGTCTTGAAACTGGTGCTGAACTGAGCTCCTTGGGTTTGTGTTTAAGGGACCCAGAATAGCAGAGGCCTCGTTAATGGGGTCTAGAGACGCGAAGAACTGGCCGGCGGAAGGCTGCAAGTTGGGGAGATGAACCCCAGTTTGGCGGCTGGTAGTTAATAAGGAGGTCAGATCTGCGAGCACAGGAACA
>NW_010390941.1:0-636 GCF_000710305.1 Buceros rhinoceros silvestris | reverse complement strand
GGCCCCTCGACCCTTAACAATACCAAAAATGTAAAATGAGCAAGCAGCATTGCTGAGAGTGTAACACTGGCTAATACAGCAAAAACAATAAAAACAAGATTGAAAAAGGGCATTTAATCCATGCACCATTAAACAGTTTATTCAATGCAAGACAGTTTCAATAAATCATGATTTTAACTTAAAAAAAAAGTTTTGATGATCATATAAGTCATGTTCACATGGTTTCATTCCCCATACATTACCTGCATTTAGGAAGAATTAAGTATTTGTCAACCAAGAGAAAAGAAAACTAGAATAGTTAACTATTTTACAAAACTGTAGTAATTCTAAAAAAAAAAAAAAAATCTATTTCTAGTTAAAATTTGGGTTTCAGCAAGGCAATATAAGATAAGAAAGATCTATACACTTATATAAAGGTTTTTCCCTATCCACTTGAGAAGCACCAGATACAGAGGGCAAGTTTGAGCCAATTTCATTAGAAATGCATTTCCACCTCGGAAATCTTTCTCCAAGTCTCTCCGCACACCACAATCAAAATTATGTAAATAAGAAAAAAAATACAGAAACCAAGTGGCTCCATACTAGCACCTAGAAGTAGCTTTTAACTAGGTGTCCTGGGTCCAACATGGAGGAACC
>NW_010390940.1:6526-15081 GCF_000710305.1 Buceros rhinoceros silvestris | reverse complement strand
CGCTTGCTCTCCCACCGCCTAGCCGAAGCGAGTCGGGCAAGCGAGAGTTGGTAAATACGCTCACTGCCAGGGCACGGGAGGACTGTCCTTCCTGTGGCCAGGGCAGCACGGAGCAGATCTGCCGGCCTGAGCGGCTGCGGGATAATGGTAAAATACACAGCCACTCGTGCCTTTTCCAGTCTAACACGTCAGGTTACTGCGCATGCAGTCTTTGGCTTTCCTGAAAGTCCTGGACTGAATGGAGTAACATTCCAGCATCATGTTGCCAAAAGCCAGAGGACAGCACCCAAACAAGTGGTGGCATTTCGTATTTCTCATAACCATACGTATTTTTCGTATGCATGCAGCTTTGCTGCTTTTGCAGCCTGCTGGGATGAGAAGGAAGTGACTGTGCAGAAAGCCCAAGTGTGGCGACAATTATTGTTATTAATTTTTTGTTTTATTGTAGAGAGCTTATATGGATAAAATCCCTGAGCAGCGTTTTGCAGTTGGAGACTACCCTTCCCAGTGTAATCCCATTGCACTTCACTGGGTGCGGTATAATTTCTGACATAAAGACAGTGAAGCAGGAGTTAGGCAGGTTGTCCAGCACCCCACAGCACAACAGGGTTTAGCACTCCTTGCCTTACTTACAAAGAGCCGTGGGGTACTGATAATGCCAAAAACATACCAAGTGCATGGAAGCTTGTTTGTCTCCTAGCTTTGCCTACAAACTTCGTCTTGCCCTTCAGTCATCAACACTGCAGAAGTACTACCTCTATATTCAGTGAGGTACTTACTAACTGGACTGATACATGTTGCTGCTGTACTCATGGACAGTTTTGTCTGGGGGTCCTTCACATGTTGGAGAAGAGAAAACCTCCACATCAGTTTTAAAATTGTGACACTGAAAATCTGTTATCATTTCTCTGCCAGCTCCCCAGGGATATGCTGTGTCTTCAGCACGAGCCATGCTGGAAGAGCTCTTGTTGACTGTGCAACGCTCCATCCTTGCTGGTTTTGGCCTTTAGCGACAGCGCCCAAACAGAGCTGTGAGTCAAGCAGAAAAGCTGGTGGCAGCGCTCTGCACAGCTGATTTTGGGTGACAGCGCAGCTGTCTGCTGGGGTGGGCTGGACTGACTCACTTGTAGAAGTGAGGAGCACAAGTGTGGGAGGCACATAAGAGCCCATCTGGGATACGGATGAGAGTTGGACTAAGGGAAACAGGCTGATTAGGGAGATGGGCCAATTTTTGGTGGATTCGAGGACTATTTAGTTTCAACCCATCCCTTCAAGTTGTTTAGGTAACTATAATCCATTGTTTAGGAGATGGAGGAATGATCCTAGAAGTGGTTGACTATTTAAAGCTCTGCATTTGTTAGTATGGGAGAAAAACACCCACTAGCTAGAAACTCGACGCACAGAATTTACTATGTGAAGCAAAGAATGTGTAAGGTGATTTATTGTAACTAGGAAGTTTTCACATGCCCATTATGAAAAAGTCACAACATCCAATAAGGACCCAGTCTTGCAGACTGTTAAACAAAAGAACAGGTATGTGGAAGGCATCCTGCTGAGTCCGTTTCCACAAAAGTCTTTGCAAGACTAGGGCAAGACAAGCATGTACCAGTTCTTTTGCTAGTGTTCTAAGATGAGCATTTTTGCTATTTTGACTTTGGAGCACTGTCGCTGCTGCATTTGCAAGTGGAATTGAATTTCTCCCCTACTGATGATGTCCTTCAGTGCACCTCAGCAATACGTATGCATTCCTTTACTTACAAAGCCTGGTTTTCTTCTGCTGAAACCACTGTTAAGGAAGAAAATATAAAAATTCATGTATCTTCTCACTGCTCATAAAATGATGCCTGGCAGAAAAACAGAGGTGCCCTTTGATCTTGCGGGCATTTCCCTACTGCTCTAGTTCCCATTTCTCAGTTCAGTCTCGCCATCAGGAGTTATAGCTGGTCAGCGGCACTTGGCAAAGCCACTCTCCTAACCATTGCTCTTTGGCCTCTGTTTGACATCACTGGTGTCCCATGGCAGGCACGACACTATATATAACAACGGGCACACTTTACTCAGCAAAAATCCCTAATGGCTGTAAGGCTTGTAAATCTGCTGGGGAAAACTCGTCTTTGCTCTCATGGATGTTCTCAAGCATCTTAGATTTCTCACCTTGAAGTTCTCAGAGCTCCCTCACCTTTATGCGCACATTGAGTGTATCAAAAGCTTTTTCTAAAGCTGCTCAGTGGGTCTGAGGTGAGCTGCGGTGAAGGTAAAAGTGGGGGTTGTTCTTTGTCATTTGAACAGAAAAATAACAAAGTACTAAAATTCTGCCCAGGTTTTTCATTGATTTATCATTATAATTAAAACCTGCAACTCAGCTGATGGATCAAACTTAAATTAAGTGGATTGTGCGCAGTTATTCCTTTTTGTATGCACAAACACCCAGACCCATATCTAGAAGGGGCAGAAGGGGCACTGTGCTCATGTAAGTTCACTGCTTGCATAACACAGATGTGAGACTCCTACGTATCTGGCCCATAATACTTTTTTAAACACCGAGTCTTGTTTCAGAACATTTCTGTGTTGTAGGACTTACCATAATTGCTTAATATTCTATGTCATGGTTAACCTTATTTCCTGTGAAAATATCTCCTCTTTAATCTTCACCCTTCAACTCTGAGGGTTCTCTGTAGTTCCAGATTCTTAGAATTTTCCCCGTTACTCCTGGTACCCTGTGCAAGCTCTGACCCCGCATCCCACAAGCTGTTTCAGCAATGTGTTAGGAGCCTGGGGGGGTGTCAGCCTCCACATGATCACCCTACTGTGCTACCGCCTCTCTGCCACCTCCAGATCTCACTTGCCAGGCAAACGCACGACACAAAAATGTCCTGGCACAGGTGAACGGCTGTGATAGAGCATTAAAGGAAAATGGCTGGCTGTTGGCAAACCTGACAAGTCAGACTCAAGCAGGCACACACTTACCTGCGTGATGGGCCCTCCCCTGCACGATCCGATGCAGCAGAGTTGCTGTGGGATGAAGACAGAAGGCCACAATTGCACTAAAAAATCTACACAAGCCGTTAACAGAATAGGGCTGTTCACATAAAACAATCCCCACAAAAATGGCTTTATCTGTGCTTGAAATTCAGCCAGCTCATGACTTTTTCATCCTATGGTGTGCATAAAACGGAGAGTGTCAAAACCTAGCACAGGGGTTGTCTGAGGCTGCTGCAGCCGCCATCATACTGGTGTGCCGCATGGCTGGGTGAGCACTGTGGGTCAGTGGACACACGGCTTCGCTCAGCACAGGGCTTACAAATGGCTGGGGATCTGTGCAGCTCGGTGACAGCAGCCATACCATGTGGTAGGGTGGCAGGGTGCTGTCCTGGGAGCTGTAGTGGTATATCTGTACCTCGTACTTGGCCTTTTCCCAAATCATCGTGAACGGTCTATAAAGACAGCCTTACATAGCAGGGGAAAATGCTTCCAACGTGGTAGTGTCCCTAGCCTGCGTCAGGTCACAGCATGAGCTTGCCTGAGCCTATTTGCAAACGTACCTGGGAGGTGAGTAATAGAGACTACTAAAGCTGGCACAGTACCTTCCACTTATTTAGATTTATCTCAGCTATTTTCAGTATAGAAGGTCATAAAACACAGCACAAATTCAGGAGATGCATTAGCAGAAGAGAAAGGGCCTATGTGCCTGTAGATGGAAACAATGTCCATAGACCAGTGGCTGTAGTTGTGACCATAACATAGATTTCAGAAACACTTCTCTAAACTCATCCTTCCCATTTATTTTTGTCTTAGTAAACTCTTTCTACACACACTCTCCTTTTAAGGTACAAACTTTACAGAAAAAGCTGCTATAGCATCTGTCAGATATGTTACTAATACCATGGGTAGTGAAGTCGCCCATGTAAGAGACTTATTTTTGGCATTTGGAGCCAACTCCGGTGCTGTAACTGGACTGACTGTTGTGCAGGTGAGTCATCACTGCGCAGGTGGCTTTTGTATCAGTGTCGGGTGGCCACAGGATCATTGAAAAACAGATGTTTGGGTTCACTAAATTTAGATGTGGAGATAAATTGGTCTGGGCCGTTTTAGGAGACATTTGCAAATACGGTGGACGATAGGTAATATTTTCATGTGTGTGGGCATGTCCATTTTAAAGTAATAAATGTACTGTGTAAAACTTGCAAACGCAGCAGCGTGCATCCCTTAGGGCCTGAGACTTCCCTCATTTCACTTAGTCCAAAACATAAAGGTGACTTTCTGCAAGGATCCACCAGTTTGGATCTTACACAGAGACGCCAAAACTTCTCACAAGCTGTGAGGCACACAAAAAGACTGTGTCATTTTGCTACCCCCTTCACTGGAACTGGAAGCTCTAATGTCACAGCCCCAAATTCTGAAAAGGTTTCTTTATGACTTGAATTTCTCTCTAAATTTGGCTTTCAGTGACAGAGAACTTTTATTCCATTCTTTTTTCAACTTTGCCCTAAAAGAGGAAGCAAAACACTGTTTAGGTAATTGCAGTATCTTATCAGGTGTAATTACTACGAAGACGTAATAATTTATTCTGTATGATGATCATTCCGAGCTAGATGTTGAACTAATGCAAAATCCTTCAGTATCACTGGTGTATCACAGCAAATCAGCTGCAGCTAATAGTCTCGTCACATTTCAGATGTGTATGTGGTGCATGAAATGGAAGTAGCTGAACGCCCTTAGTAGATAAGTAAAAGTGGTTTTTACTTCACAGAGAGATAAAAGCAATGGTAAGATAGGAAGACCACAGGAAACCAGGCTTTCAGAGGTAGATTTCTCCAGGCCAGCATAGAACAAGAGAAAGGAAAAGACTAGAGGCGGAAAAAGAACTGATCAAAAAAGTTTGTGTTCTCTCTTTTGAATAGCTGTGCAGTGAGATGAAGGCTATTTTCCTGATAAATCAAAGAAATAATAGTGTGAGAGTTTATTTGGTGTACATACACACACAAAGTGCACATCCGACTTACAGCGAGATTCTTATATACTCTTTGCAGACTAAAATTTTGTCACTTAGTTTACCCTGCCACAAAATTATACCCTATAAAAGGACACACAATTCAGAATAAAGCTGACACTTCCTCCATACATCGTGTGGTGTAGAACTTGGTGTGCATGCTTTGTGAGTCCATATGGGCCAGACGCAGCCATCTGAGTGCTTAGCGTTCTACTTCTGTTGTAACTGGATCGAGTTCAGTAACAGAACTGGAAACAGCATATTCCCACACTCCCTGTACCTCTGGTGACTGAACTACCTACTAAGCTAAATATTCATGCTCCCTCTTGGTCTATCTTTGAGTTAATCAGTCTTGACAGCATACAATGGAGAAGGGTGATTGCTCCAAGATCCCCTATTTAAGGTCTTCTCCTGGCAGGGGGGAGTATTTGCATAGGTGTCCTATGTTACATCGCTTAGGAAAACCATGAGTGTGTGCACAGACTCTGCCCTCCTGTCCTTCTCCCCCTGTTGTTTCACAACCCGCTTCCCAACTGGCTTTCCCTGAACACAGCAAACAAAAGGGCCAGTTCTTCAGTTTCTGAAATTCTCTCCTGTACCCACTGCTACAGCAGAGCTATCCTTGACCATATCTTTCCAAACATACTCCATGTCACCGAAGTCTTTTCTGGTGCTGAGAAAAGTCTCAGCACCAGTAACTGTAATTGTTACTAGCGCTGTGGAGTGGAATGATGAGTTTTACTAGACTCTTTGCAATGAAGTCTGGTCTCCTCTCTAGGTGCATGGTGCAAGCCTTTGGGGCATGGCAAAAAGGCAGGCAGTGTTCGTTAGGGTGGCTGATGTTGAAGAGTATATGCGACACTCATACAGATACGTAACCTGCATTCTTTGTTCTTGTTTAGGGTGGATTACAGGAACTTTGATCATTGTGGACTGGCAACTGAATGTAAATTCTCAGTGCAACTGAAATTAAGGGAACACAGGCAGCCTTTGGCTGCTTCAGCACAGGAATATTAACCAGTAGTAGAAAAATACATTATCTATGTGAGGCATATGTGGGTCACTGGGATTAATCCTTACAGCATTTCTGTCTACATTTCAAAGCAGACGTTGTAGAGCAAAAAAAGTTCAGAAAAGAGTTCGAAGTATGATTTAGCAAGTGGGTAACAGAGCTAAACCTACTGCAGTTTATCCAAGGAATAAACAAGAGCTTGTAACAGTTTACCACTGCATGCATGCAGAAGACTTTGCCTGCTGTACCACGTCTTTAAATCTTGTTGGAAAAGGAAGGCTCGATTGATTTAGACAGATGATAAAATTTCATTAAAATGCATAAATAATTTCTTAGAGACGCAGAAAATCCTGTTATTTGAAGTCTTTGGATGCCTTTCTAGATGGCATGCAACTTGACATCACTGGTTTGATTCAGGAAAAATTCTTTGCATTATGCAAGGATTCAGACTCAGTGATCTTTTTTGTCCCTGTTGGCCATGAAGTCTATGAAACAGAATTTTTCATCTTGAAACTTTTCCATAAAGCTTCCTCCTCGTTCTAAATATACAAGAAGTTACAGCAGGGAATGGAGGTGGTGTCTCTCTTCTAGTTGTGGAATACATTACTCCTTTCAGCCTCAAATCTTCTGAACTGTCTTTTTCCCAAGAGTATCCCACACAAACTACACAGAGGGTGGTCACTCCTTAAGGACCTCATTGCTAACCACTGTTCTCTAAGTTTTTTGTATCTTTTTCACACCCGAATTCCTCAGTTCCTTCTGCAAATGTATCATCTAAACAGATAATTATATCAAAGTTTTGCCTCTTTTTAATAGAAGAGAAATTAAGCCCACTGGCATCAGCATAAGGCTCTGAAAATAGGAGTCCTGCTCTGAATTTGTTCAGAAGTGGTAGATGACTTCACGTATGCAACTAACTTTTAAAGGCAGCGAGTAATCCCTGCTTATCTTTTACTCTGCTGCTGCATCAATGTCTATGACATTAAATCGAGCTGTGTGCTGTGTGTGGTCCATGAAGATTCTGTAAGAACTCTGCGTAAGACCTGGCTTTGTTTATACGCACACTAGTTAAAGACAGACAGAGCCAAAGAACAGCATTTGATGTTTATTAAGCTTTTGCAAAAACACAGACATTTTTCAGTCAACTTGAAATTCATTATTTGAGTAAAATTCAAGTATTTCTTGCACATCTCACCGGATTGGTACTAGCAGTAGAGGCAGCAGCAGGAGCAGAAAGCATCGGCACTTACAGAAGAGAATCAGAAAGCTGCATAGATTTCAAAGGATTTGCTATACAGAGGGCTTAATGTATCAGATACGGTAACAACCTACAGGCAGTTTCACCTTCACTGCAGTACAAAACTGGTTGTTTTATGCTGTGTTACCGGATGGCTGTTTCTGGTATGAAAAAGACAGAGGCCTTCTGGTGAATTTTCCAAGCCCAAAAGGATATATTTCACATACTTGTAAGCACAGGAGGTTCATTTGCATAAAGGATTTGCAGTAGAAAAATACATTTTGAAATTCTCATTTTATCAAATCCAGACTCTACATCTCCACAGCTATCCAGAATAACAAGAAGCTGGAATTGCACCTGATGTAACTGTCTGCTCATCTCGTTTGCTCTTAGAGAGGACCCATGCTATGAACACCTCCCCTGAATGCACACCTAGCAGCGACTGGCACGGTGTTCCCTCCTTCCTGAGCACCTACATGATGTGTAATTCGGTTCACCTTTCTGGTTATGGAAATCCGCATGTTCAGCTGGCAATAAGATCAGTGCAATTCCTTGAAATGCTCACAAAGCCCTTACGACTGTTTTTGAAAGTGTGATGGAGAGACATTAGGACAAGTCTCACTCACCTTTTTTCTTTTTTTTTTTTTAAGAAATTACTGAATTACTAGAAGCGAACAAAGTTTGTATCTGTGTCAAATAGGGTTGGACTAAATAACCTGGGCTGGACATCCAGAGGTCTTTTACAACCTCAACCATTCTGTTATTCTGTGAAATTAATTTTCTAAACCAAAATATTGTCAAGAAATAATAAAGCCTTTAACAACAATTTAGTCCCCAGACTAAATGGACAGACAGAAAATCTTTAGAAGGTGCATTAACTTACAAACACTGAGATTTGTCCGAATACAGCTTAGTTGTTTTGTATTATGTGGGTCTGAAATGTTCATAAGCCCAACCAGTGCTGGTAATTAAAAAAGAATATTTTTTTATGTGAAAGGGACTTGGCTTACTTAACTGTCAAGTACCTTAACATGAGAAACAGAGGAAGCAAAAGGATCATGCAGAATCTAAAGTTTACTGAAATTAAGAGCTACAGGCTTCCATTACATGAAAGAACTGTACTTCTGGAGTAACAGAAATACGGAGGGAAACCCTGACGCCCACAGTCAGAGAAACTTGAAGACAAAGCAGGACTTAGCTCAAATTCCCAAGCAAAAAGCCAGCAGGACAAAAGCATGCAGCAATAAGCACAGCTTGTACAGGCTTTTGAGCCGTTTAAAATAAATGATAGTTCTTCCATTCATTAAACACTCCTG
>NW_010390940.1:2792-6444 GCF_000710305.1 Buceros rhinoceros silvestris | reverse complement strand
CTGCTGAAGAAAAGCATCAATATTATGAAGATTATGAGAATAGTTTTAAATTCTTGATTCACCTGGGGATTAAGCCTTACCAACTACATCCACGCAGAACTACGTTTTGCACTGAGTTGCAGCAGAACATTGCACTCTGCTTACAGCAAACCAACACCATTGCACTATTTCACTCTCCTTGTAATGTCATTACTTTCCAGCTCCCTTCTCCAAGTGAATGCTATTAATCATTGAACACTTAAGGCACGAGCAGAAATGAAAATAAATAGCATCTAGAAAATAAGTCAAATACCTCATCTGAAACTTTAAAGTCTCACTGCATAGAACAGACTTTAAAACACTATTCTGATCCTAAAAACATCAACAGAAAAAACCCTACTGAAATTACTTCTTTATCCTGAGGACTTTATACGCACAACAACAATTTAGCAGCTATAGCTGTCTGAAACATCTGTTCATTTATCTTTCTTTTTTTCTTTTTACATAGATAAAATGTCATTAGTTCCTCTGTGGATTTCTGCTCCTACTGGGATGTCCACCATCAGGACTGCTCAATTCACACTGTGGGATTCACAAAGCAATACCCACTAAATTGCTCCCACAGGGACACGTAAGATAGACATCAAGCAGGGGAATTCCACTCACCAGATATGAGCATCTATAATGAAGCTATCTACGTAGCAGCCAGTCATCTGAGACTCTGTTATCGATGGAAAGAAATAGACACGGTGCACAATTCACCGTACCCTAAAAGAGATGTCTAAAGCCGACTGTAAACGGAGCTTATGATTAGCCGAGTTGCAGATGCCCATACTACAGATGACAAATGTCAACTAAAATTAATGCCACCTTAAGATCATAGGCAGACGTCCTCTTCAAGGTCTGCCTGTGCACCTGAAGATGGAACTGCTGTGACTTGTCTATCCTGAGAGGGAAGCTACCTCCTCCACCTGGCTGCCAGCGAAACAGACTGCAGAAGCAGCATCTCCCCCCGCCATCTAACCTCCTCCCATCTGCTGCACTCCTGTAGTCGAAGCCACATGGGTGCCTTGCACCACTCTTGACCTCAGGGTTATGCTGAACAAGTTGATTTTGCCTGGAATAGATTGAGCAGTGCCTGCATGTTCCATTTCCCTGTCTGAGCTAAGCAGCACCAGGCTCCCACAGCGACAAGTAAATATATAAGCATATAAATATATAAACTGTAAGCAATATATTAAGTAGTTCAGCTGCTGGCCAAAGGAAAGTGTATTTACAGCCTAAGCAGGCTTTGGTTTACTATTTAGACAAGACTGAGGAATTCATACATTCCTCAAAGTAGTTTATTATTATTGTAACAAAGAGGGTTGAGTCTTATCTTTACAGTCATCATCAAAATGGGTTAAATCAGATATTGTTTCAAGCTTACAATTTAGTAACTTCAAGGCATAAAATCTCATTCTAATAAACCAAGGGCTCCTTTACCGGTCTGATTTCAACTTACTACCATCACAGAAATTTGCAGTTCCTGTTCTGAGATACGTATGCACATTTAAAAAGCACTGCTGAGCACACCACACCCAGACTTGACCATCAGTTGACAGAGCAGATTTGTAATTAATTTTTATCTTTTCCTAGTCTCCTATGTTATGCAGTGTCTTTTACAAATAGGAATGTTTAAAAGTCATTTGAGGAAAAAATGGAAGTTCCTTATACACAGCTGGATTGTTTTGAGATGGCTCCTGGAATTCACATTACCTTTCTTCCCATGCTATTTTTCTTCAACATATTAATTATATCTTCAACATAATGAAACAGTAGAAAAGAGTCAGGATGTCAAGATTCTTATGTCCTCTTGTGGGGCAAAGGAAGAAGTTGTTGACAATAAAACTAAAGCTCACTGCAGTGTTTAGTTAGGGTTCACTGCGCAGGAGCTGCCTATAGCTGATGCTCCCCCCAAGCGTCAGTACGCAGCAACCACCCCAAAGAACTCTGCTTTATTATTCCAATTAAAAGGGCTACAAATATATTTCAGTCTTCTGTGAAATAATTAATTTGCTATATAGGTTTTCATGTAGAATAAAGCAAGTGTGCCCCTACAGAGAAGTGGTAGCACACGCATTTTTGTTTTCTCTGAGTAAAACAGATTCAATGCCACTTTTTAGATAAAAAAATCCATTAGATTTTGTTCTGCAAAAGCAATCTTGTGCTGATAACAACTGTCAAGTCCAAAAACTGGTGATTCTCTTCTCCTTTCTCTAGCAATTACAAGTTGCTTGAAAATTAAATTATGGTTAATGTTTCTTCCCAGTGAGGCAGTCTGACATGATGTGCAAATGCGTACATCGCCCTGTAAGTCAGTTGTTCCCAGAAGAGATGGGCTGGCAGCATGAAAATAATTAAATGCCAATATACAATTTGCCTCTTTTATGAAAATAAACAGGCACAAAGACAAACTGTTCCACTGCTTATACTAACCAACAAATGTTGCAATGAGTGCTTACTTTAAACACAGCACTGAGGCTGCCGCATGGTTTGCTGACTTCCATAAACTCAGTTTAACAGTTTAGAGTGTGTGCACAACTGAAGTTCTTATTTCTCCGATGATTCTTCATCTGCATTGTCCTTCTCTCTTTGGAGCCACATAAATGCTGACTTTGCTGTGCCATCTCCACTCTGTTGGGAAAAGCAAATGAAGGTAGCCCAGACAAAGCCACAGAGGCCAGTGTAAGCTGTTCGCAGGTAAACAGGGACCAGAATGAAGTTTGACAGCTGCGTTGGAAGGAGAGAGAGCTCAGTTAGTGCTCCGGGCATTGTTAGGTCTCACACCTACACACACACAATAACTCTGCTGACTTCTCACTGGGTTAGATGTATTACGAATGCATCGGAGCAGCTTTGATGAGAAAGGCTCTCTGAGTTACCCTAAAAACTCACCTGCACAAAAGGCCAGTACATCAGTCCCGTCTGAAATGAAAATGAATCCTTTGTTATTCTTACGGACTTCAACCATGAAGATTCATTTATTCTTACCACATTTACCAAAGACCAAAGCATATTTAGGTACAGTTAATCAAAGCTGTTGAATTGTAAGCTAAGTTGCCTAACTTTGAGGTCACAGTATTAAACTTCTAATCTTCTTCATGAGCCTCACTGCTAGGAGTTTCTCAAACGCATTATTCTAACCCATTTTAAATGAACTAAACACAGTTAAGTCACAGTCACCTGACTCCAGATACAGAAGCACACTTACCAGATGGGTGAACAAATGTTCAAGTATGTGAACATTTGTTTCAGCCATGAATGAAAAATACCACTGAACACTATTTCTTTCACACTTGCAATCCTCATTCTAGTTACTCACACATGTAAGGCTTTTTTGCAAAAATCAATGGATAATTTACTCATAGAACGTAAAGCCAATAGAAACTTTATGTTTTGGTAGGGTACAGCAGGCACTGTTTTTAGAATCACCCTCCACAGGAATAAAAATAATTCTTTTCTATCCTACCTATGTAATTCCACAGTGTAAAGAGAAATTAACATTGCATCACAGCTTCTCCTTCTATTACATTTTTTTCTGCTAATTTGTCATTCTTGCATCTGAGAAATCTTCAAAATCTTAGTTTCAGCTCTGAGGTAGCATGGATAGTTTTTTTCCTGTGCATGCAGG
>NW_010390940.1:372-2715 GCF_000710305.1 Buceros rhinoceros silvestris | reverse complement strand
GGAATGCAAAACAAAACCAGCTATTTTTACCAAGTCTTCTTAAAACAAGGAACTGTGCTTCTGGAAGTGAGAAACTGTCACTGAGAAGTACAGGCTGAAAATGATTCCTAAAAAAGATGAGTCTGTAACTAATGATTTTAAGAGGTGTTCATGTAAGTGCCTGCTAACTATACAGTGGCGTGTGGGTACTGCTTCAGATAAAAGGTAGTACAGTCGTATGCAGGGTTGTACCGTAGGGCTCTCATTCAAACAGAGCTGGGGGCAGGCATTATGTACATAAACACTGTACGTTTTCACAATGGCATCATTTCTCCCATCTGGGCAGCAGTGCCTGCTCCAGACTACCCTCACTTCACAAGACTGCTGGTACTTAAAGCTTCCTGCGTATAAACCAATAATGGAGTGAGAGAAAGGCTGTTGGAGGAAGGAATGTTTCAAATGGTTTATAATATTATTTTTTTGTTTACCTGGGAGATAAATGATTGCTTGCCTCACCTTATACGTATTCCAAAATTTCTTTTTACAGTCTGAAAAGATGTCCTCTTTCTTCTGAAGGATGCTCATACCTAGTGGTAAAATATTTACAACCATCAGAAAAAATCCAAAAATGAAATGTTCACTTTTTTCAATGGCACCCCAAACTACTTCTCCAAATATATTACAATAGGTTTGAAAGAAAAGCTGATATCACTACTAAGAAAAAATACCACTTGGGCTTCCTAACAGTGCTAGAACGTACCTCCCCATCTATTGCCTTGGCTTCCAGCGCTGACACCACAGATCAGCCGGGATACACACGCTATATCATACCTGTTCCGCTGCCCCGTAACTCACCAGTGGTATGGCAGTGGAACAGGTACGAGGAGAGTGCCCTTCACACCCAGGAGACAGAGAGAATAAGGAATTCTGCACATTGTTGAATTGCCAGAAGTGGCTCAGATCCTTCGAGTTTAGGAGCCTACAGACCACTGAAGTCAGTGGAAAAATAGCATCTCATTTTTTTCTATTATATTGTGGTTATAATCAATATGTGATTTTTTTTTTACCTTCACAAATAACTACATCAAATTCAAATTCTAGAACTGACAAGCAGACCAGTTTCAAAACCTGTTTGTTTAACCCTGCACTTACAGTGTTGCAAAATCTGAAATAAATTCTAGTTGATCCAAACTCCTCTTGATTCTAGGAAAACACAACCTCACAAGAAACTCCCATCACAACCCAAGATCAAGAGAAAAGTGGTATGACTTGAAATTATGCATTAGACACATGCAAACTAGAAATAAATTAACTCAATGAATTCCCATCACATGAAATACCATTCAAAGGGTTCAAATAATAAAGCCCTTAAACGGTATTTCACATGACGAGAATCCTCAGGTGTCAAATCAAAACTACTTCTTCCCAAGAGATGCAGCAGCTCCTCAAAGACCACCCTCTTTAACCGGAAGATGTGATCTATATTACGCAAAGGAATTAGACAACATGCTTTTAACAAATCAATCTAAAATCAAAAGCAGAGGCAGAGGCACAAGCAGAGGCCCAAAGTTACTCAGTCCAATTCAGGTATCTTTCTAGATCCTTGCACGCCACAAGGTTATCAGCACCTCTCAACAGGTACTTTACTTTGCTAGTAAATCACAGCGCTACCCAATTCAGGGGATTTTTTTTTTTTTTGGTGGTCCTTCAAATCCATCTGGTCCTTGGGCAATTCGCTGCTTATAATCTGACACAGGTATATTGAGAGGAAGCATCTGGTTGATTTCTTCCCCTACTTCATTTCTCTTCAATCACACTGAATGATTTCCCTGTCAGGGTCACGAAACGCAGGTTTCCCCGTACCAGGCAAAAAGTCACTCATCTTGCTCTCCTTCTGCATGAAGTTTAAATTAAAGGAGAGCTTTGTTTTACATTAGTCTCACCTATTACTTTAATTCCCTCGTGTTTATTTTTGAAATAGATATTAGTCTTCTCTAAAGTCTTTTTATTCATCAGCTTTTGCGATTGTACATTAGTAGTCCTCTGTATTCCTACACACTCTCACAGCGCAGAAGATGGTACAGGTTATGTGCTGAACTACAGTATTTCCCGACATTTACAGTTAATTGTGTTTCAGAAACGACACCGCTGATGTTGAGATCTGTGCACAGCAAGTCAAGCAGACATGGGTGGTTCAGCCCTCGTAAGGTGCTTTGAATTCCTTGCAACTAATCAAAAGCCACGGGCACGACCAAGCCCAAGGTAGGGCTCCGCTTTGGCACAGCACCCCCTCATCTAAAGCTTCAAGGGCGCGCCGGGCTGTCCTACGCACATCACTCGGGGAGAGCTACGGGAGTTTCGAGG
>NW_010390940.1:0-259 GCF_000710305.1 Buceros rhinoceros silvestris | reverse complement strand
CCCCGCCCGCTTCCCCAGCTCCGAGCGCAGCTCTGCAGCGGCTGCGGCGTTTTCAGAGGCCTTGCGCCGGCAGCAGGCAGGAGCCCACTGCCCGAGGACCACCACCGGCGTTTCTGGGGCTGCGGGAGCCGGCCCGCAGCAATCACCGCCCAGTAAGCCGGGCGGACAGGGGGATGCCACCCCGGCCTACCTGGGGTGAAAAGTGCGCGCTCGCCAAGTCCGCCCCCGGCCAGCGGGAGCCGGGATGCTCCGACGGACG
>NW_010390939.1:18501-20019 GCF_000710305.1 Buceros rhinoceros silvestris | reverse complement strand
CGTAAGCTCCTAGTAAAAACCTGTGGCACAATAAGTACACAGGAGAAATACTAAAGGATCAAGCTTTGTTCACTGAAGCTTTCTTGCCTCTTGACACACAGTGGGAAAGGGCTCAGGGAGCTGAGTTGTCTCTGACCCTGGTGGATCAAATTATGTGTTGTAAAGGCATGTAAAACATGCAGCCAACCTATTCTTGAAGAATCCATTTATAAGACAGATGATGACATCATGGGTAAAAAAAGCTTATGTTTTAATTGAGAAAATGTGCAGGTCAGCAGATTACTCCTCTTTCGGTGACACCAGAAGCAACACTTCTGTCTCCTGCAGAGGCTCCTTTCAGCATGAGGTCCTGAAGTAATGATCCAAAACTAACTTGACATACGAGTATTTACTTTCAACAGACTTCCTGTTTTCTCCTTCCTTCCTTTCAATTTACGACTGGAATCTTCTCATATTGCCTACCATCTTCAAGGCTCCAGACTCGGTCTTGTCCCAGAATTTCCTTAGACCACACAGCAATTTTCCAATGGCTTTGATTTCCTTGATGAAGAGCAATCTTTATTTTCTATGCATTTAGCTTATCATGTATCATTCATTGATTAGTAGTATTAACGACGGTTAAGATTAGAGGGAATGATTTTGTGGCTGCTTTGAAATGGTTGAAATTATGCATTTGAATTGTATACCGGCTAGTTTACCACCTTAGAAATGAAGAATTTCGGAGTCTTTTAAATTCTGCCTTAGAAGCACATTGAATAGCCTTGGGAGAGAGAGACAAAAGCCTTGGAAGTTGCTCCTTGCATCCCCCTGGTCTTTATGCTACTTGGGTGACCTGTGCCCACTCTGTCTTGGCAACCAGATAGAAGAAAATAGATCCGTTGTTGCAACTCACGAATTTTGCATTTTCGTGGAAACATGAATAAGTACTAAATAAGCATAAAGCTTATTTAATAAGTACTAAGCAGATGAACTACAGCCTTTAGACTGCTGAACGTGACCTGTAGTACATGGAAATCTGGCCTGCTTACCTCAGGGTTAGACCTCTTAGTTTCATCCTTCCATTTTTTTACATGAACAAACGATTTAATCTGCTGTTCTATTCCTCTGTGGGGAAATAGGAAAATAAAATTTTAGTTTCCCTTCCTACTTAAAAATCCTTTCTTCCTAACAGAACATTATATATTTAACATCTTTTTTTTTTTACTTAAAAAGAAAAGATGCCCCATAACAAAGAATTTTTTTTATGCAAGTACCACTCACCAGTGGGGATCTGATACCACCAAATTCATCCATTAACTGCTATTTTGATCAGGAGTGGCAAATTAACTGTTCAAATATGTAAGAATTTCAAGTGATAGAGAAGTGGTTCTACGGAGGTTCCAGTTTCACTAAATGTAACTAGCTTGTTCTTCCAGCTTTCAGTCCTGCAAGCCCTGATGGTCGGACTGCATTCCAGCTGCTGCACTTGTAAACACCAACGGGCCAAAAATGAGTCCTTGTTTGTGTGCAGATATTCCT
>NW_010390939.1:1042-18393 GCF_000710305.1 Buceros rhinoceros silvestris | reverse complement strand
TTCCTGCTGTGGCTTTCTGTGTAGGTGTAGATGAGAGAATTTAAGAAAAAGTTCTGCCATTCCTGAACAAGGAGCATTCAGAACCTTTTATTCTGGAATTCGAACTGATTTGCCTGAACTTCCTTGGTGCCGGACCATTTTAATGCCTTTTCATTTTAATGTCTGTTGTCATGTATGATTTTACTACTTCTTTTTTTTTTCGTCCAAAGTAGTAGATTGTGTCTGTGTTGGGATAATGAGAACAAGCTGCCTCTATCTACTATGCAACTAATAATATTAGCTGCTAAACCCTAATTCTTTGTTGTTAATCCAGGGGTTGACTACTTTCTGGAATTGTCAGAGTTTCCATATAGATCTTTCAATTTAGATGCAGTGTTTTAAAATGTCATGTGAGTTTGCTTGTTGTTGTTTTTTAACAGAGTATGCTTCTGCTGGCTCACTGTTTGATTACATTAATAGTAACAAAAGTGAAGAGATGGATATGGATCATATCATGACCTGGGCAACTGACATAGCTAAAGGTAAGCAAGACAAGTGGTGCATTACTATCCTACACAGCCAGCAAACTGTACAGCTGGAGATGCTTTCCTTATGAAGTTGGGGAAGCCCTTCCTACACTTCCTTATTCAAACTGTAAAAAAAACCCCAAACAACCAAACATAAAAATGCAAACCAATTTGCTGGGTTTTTATGAATCCAGAATAATTTCTGGGGTGAACATGGCTTCCAGGAGACAGTTTTACTTCTGATTTGCCCCTAATTCCCTAAACGGTAATTTTGCTGATGTAGAGTAATTATGAGGTAAAGTGCATAATTATCCTTACATTTGATTTGAATTGGGATGTTCAAAGGCTTATTCTCAGCAAACATACTGAAATTCTTTATATAATAAGGCAGAGCAAGCTGTTTTGTCCTTTGTGTTCTTTGTGACCACACAAGAATTAGTATAAACTAATGAAAGAACAGTGAATTCATATCTTGGCTTCCCTGTGTAGACACCACCTCAGAGAAAGTAACTAAATATGGCATTAAAAAGCATTAACATACCCATATAGATGCTCTGACGTATATATGAGGTTTTGCTTAGTGTTTTTTACTCTAAGGTTATGGGAAGCTGTGCTTCTCCTGCAGCATATCAATACGGCATAAAGGTATGCCAGCTCGTAATGAGTACAGTTAATGGGAACCAGAAAACGCGACTGCTGACACATGATGGCCACCCTCCACCTGCCTAACTAGATTGTTCCCTTGTTTTGTGTAGGAATGCACTATTTACACATGGAAGCTCCAGTGAAAGTAATCCACAGGGATTTGAAGTCCAGGAATGGTAAAGTAGAAAACCACTGAAACTCTCTGCTTTTACTGTTACCTCTTCATGTGGCATTTAAATCTGTACCTGAGCTTGAGAACAGGCAGAGCTAACTAATGCCTTGGCTGTTACCAAGCTGCACTTGTTAAGACACAGATGAGCCTGTTCTCCCCTCCCTATCCTGAGCCTGTTGGATATTCATTACAGTCCCTGGCATCATTTTGCACACTGTGAAGGGCACTTCAAGTTGTGTCTTGCTGACAATGATTGTACCCATCTTATCACCTATCAGACGTTGCCTGCACACCCCTCACTTCCTTTTTCTATTTGGAAAGGTTGAGTATCAGGAAAGGCTGGCAGACACCAGACACAATAGACTGGATAAGGCCTATTACTTCTTACCTGGAAAATCTAGTCTTTAATGTGGACTGTTTTGAGGTTTGACAGATAATTACACTTTTGAGTAATATAGGACATAATATTGTGGAGCTGCACTGGTTAGTCTGTACTTGGCAGTCAATGACCATTTATGAAATTTGCTGAACATTGCCTTTTAACTGGAACTTTCACTACTAGTGGTGGGATAGGAGGGACAGATTTTAATAACGCACGAAGGGAGATAATAGTCAAGAAGAGTCTAAATCTCACCTCAGTTTTAAGTTTTCTCCTTTTATTAAGGAATCTTCTATTCAGAGATCTTCTTGTTAAGGCTAACTACATTGGGGAGAAGAGAGTTTTTCTGTAATTTAGCTATAGTTGTGTTGCTGTCTTTGAACTCAGTAAGGCCTGAAGGGTTTTGCAGTTGTTCAGAGGCTTGCAGGTATTCATCAGCTCTCTAAAGCTTCTTAGAGAAACCCGGACAATCGTGCATGTGTGCATGTTCAGGTGCTGGCTCACCGTAGGATCATTTTTCTTGATAAAATGCAAGGTCTTTTGCTGTGAAAATGAGTTGTATTTATTTTTAATAGCATTCTTGTAACCTATTGTTTTTTCATTTTCAGTTGTTATAGCTGCTGATGGAGTGTTAAAGGTATGAGTGCTTCAGTTACTTGTAGAGAGATGCTGCTGCTTGACGATGTTTTGATGCCTAATTAATGAGTTTGAGGCTCTTAATATATTTATTTATTTATTTATTTTTGCCAGATCTGTGATTTTGGTGCCTCAAGGTTCCACTCCCATACAACACACATGTCATTAGTGGGCACTTTCCCGTGGATGGCCCCAGAAGTTATCCAGAGTCTCCCAGTGTCTGAAACATGTGACACATACTCATATGGAGTGGTGAGTGCCTCTCATTTCCCTGTGCGTAGTAGCAGATCTCCAGTATGACAGAATTTGGGTGAGGCAAGAACAGCAATTCTAAATAAGGACAACAAAAATATCACACTTTCTTTCAAAACTGACCCATATTTGATAATTATGTGCTTGAATATGATAGGAAGAACAGCATCTTGCATGTTTAGTGAGTTCCTTATCTGATTAGATTAACAGCATGTCAGTGTGGGAAGCGCATGTTTACCACAAACACTGAGCCTGTGTTGGAAGGCTTGCAGGAGCCGCCAATCTGCATCATGAATCTCTCTCTGCTTATGTTTTTTAGTGGAACAGAAGAGAAAAAGGTTGTGTTGCAATAGGTGTATAACAGGATGAACATCAGTTCATCAGTAGGATTCCACTTTCCGTAAAATGGAGTGTCACTGATTTGGTATTAAAAAGTAAGCCACTTCTCCATGCTTAATTGTTTAAAAGACCCTGCTATCATTAGCTCTGAGAATAGAGGCTGTACCTCTTGTGGAGGTAGAGGCTCCATCTTAAAAATACAGAAAAAGCCAGCATGGCTTTATCATTTTTCTGAAGGGAGAACAATTGGTTATAGCTCATGAGAATGTCAGGTTTGCAGGTACAGTAATGGAAATTATTTCACTGTGTCCATAGTTAAACTCTAATTTGGTTTTGCTCTGCAGTGCAAAATAGGCTAGAAATAGCCCTACTGGTGAGACCAATTGTGTACCTAGCCCCATAGTTTTTCAGTGAGAGAGAATAGTAAGGAATACGTTGAGGGAAAAAAGAAAAAGCAGTGGGTTGTAGTTCCCATACATATCTGTGTATTAACCATTTCTAGTGTTGTGATTCGATAGTGGGTGGCAGAATGAGGAATTATTTCAAGTTAAGTATTCCGTCAAGTGTTGCCTCTTTGAGGGATGGGAGGAGATAGATGTGAGGGAGGCACTGTGGTTTTAAGCTAGCACCTATGGCTATTCATAGCTAAGCTGATGTCCCAGTGGAAGGTGACTTAAACTTTTTGCCAAACAGTTGTTTATAGTGAAAAAAAACCTGTGAGAGATGATGTGCCGTCACTTACAAATGAAAAGTTGAAAGTTTGCAAGGAGGGAGAAAAAGGCTATATTGGCAGATTCAAAATCCTTGCTTGCTTAGCTGAACTAGGTCACAAACAGGAAGAGAATATAAGCTAACAAATGTAAATGTTAATGTAAACTGTTACTGGAAGCCATCACAATTTATCCACCGAAGAGAAACATTCCGGTTCGAAACAAAGCAAAAATGTCAGAGAAGAAATTCCAAACATGGTCTTACAGCTCAAACTCATAGTCACATAGTCATCTTGGTGTGAATTGGCTTTAAGTAATATCCTAGATGTGGGAGAAGGTAAGAAATTGTTTAATATCTTATCATGTCAAGTATTATCAGAGCCTTGGGAACAGTATGTTGCACATAGTTTATTTTTCCTTGTCCAAAAAGTAAAGCTCCTTCGGCAGTTCTGTGCTTGGAGGTAAAACTCAACTACCCCCTGTATGAAAACAATTCAGCATTACTGGAATATTTTAGTGTGGTTTTGGGTATATAGTGCTACTTCATTATGCCTAATAATATTTGACCCACCTTTTTTAATATATTGGTTTTGAGCTAATGTATTCTACTGTGGGTAGAAGCTTATGAGTTATAAGCACTTAGAAATGATTTTGTCTTTTTATAACTCCCGTCTTGGAACATCATCATTTTCAGAACAGATACAGGGGTAGAAATGAAAAGTGGCAGTGGCCCAATATCTCTGTTGATGAAATTACTGACATAGTGGGGTTATGCGAGCAAGAAATTGTCAGGATATAACATGGAAAGTTGGAATCCCCCTATAACATGTTAGACTATCAGAGAATTAGCTAGGAGACTGAAAACAATCTTAGAAAGGGTATTTTTGTCTCTTCAAATGATTATCTATAAAAACAAAATTTAAAGAACCCCTTTTCAAAGTGTAACACTTGCCAGCAGCTTTTGTGTTAGAGAGACAAATCTGCTTTTCTTCAGTTAAAGTCCTGTTAACAAAGAACAGAATCCTTTCAAATGTAAACTAGTAGGATGCTTGGAATAGATGTTCTGTTTGCAGTATTTGTTGCCTTCCTCATGGTTTTCTTTAATTTCTTTTCTGCTATTTCTTTTTTCCTGACTGGCTTTTCTTTCTGCAAACCAGTCTGTGATTTTAACTATTCCACTTAAGGCGTGCAAGAGCTTCTTTCTGTGAAGTGTTGAAGTCTTTCTGCAGCCTTATAAGTCTGAGTTGCTCCTCAACTGAAATGAATTTTCCTCTTTGTGAACAGTTGTATACATGTTTATGGCTAAGGTTCAGATTAGTTTGTTCTGCTCTTGACAGATGGTTAAACACTTCCGTATATTCTCTTTGAGATAAATAGGAAATAAATTATAACACTGCCATGAAATGCTCAAGATAAATGTTCCAGGAGATTTATTACAACACAAAGACAGATTTTGTTCTCTCCTTGAGCCATGCTGTGATTCTCTTTTCTAATCTGTTTCCAAATCCATACTCTAAAACACAGATACCAAGTGTTGTAAGTGACCAAGAAATTGACTCACGTCTTTGTATGTGTTGCTCAAAAATTATTCCTTGTTTTTCTCCAGATACGAAAATGTATGTGGAATAACAATCTTCACTCTAAAAGTGTTCTGAAATCATGAAGAGATATGCTCAGAATATCTTATTCTGACAAAATTGTAGCACACAGCAGTGTGTGTTTTGTGTATCAGTATAAATGTGTTTAATCATAGAAAGCTCAGGCAATGTGGCTCAATTATTTTAACAGTTACAATTACAAAAAAGTAAATCCATTAATTGGCTATTGGTATCATAGAGACTGCCATTAAAAGTAGCAGCTGTTATACTCCTAGCAATAGTTCATACATTGCTATAGCTATGAGAACATATGTTATTTATAGAGTGAATGTTGGCCGGCTCTGGGGGTTATCCCTTACTCTTTCTGGAAGGAATTATGAGATCTTCAACTTCCACTTGGATCAGTGCAGAGAAGACTGACCTGTTGGCAGTACCTCTAAGAGTGCAACAGTTCCTGCTCATGCTGTACTTCTGCTGATTGTGGCTTCTGACCCTCATCTGTGAACACTTAACCTGCTAAGAGAAAACACTTATTTTTTTCAGTGAAGGTGTTTGGAGTTCTTGCTTTTTCCCAAATTACTCATTTGGAGGTTCCCTGTCCTATATGATACTTTTGAGTCTTTGTTGTCTTTGCATTGGGGTGGGGATGTTGGTGTTTTGCTCTTTTGTTGGGTTTTTTCCTTTTGCTTGGAGTCACATAGTTGAGAGGATAAGAATTGAAATGCACAGCTGAGCTGACAGAATTAAGAGTGTGAGCTTTTTCTGAAGATCATGTAATTCTTATTCTCAGCTTCATGTAAAGGATGAACATTCATGTATTTGCCTCTCCTTTCTATTTCTCTGTATGCAAAGAAGAGCCAAACAACTTGAGGCCACAGCTTAAAAACCCCTACATTAAATGATCTTGCTTTGTTTTCCATCGTTATGTCTAGCTTGGATTTTTCTCTGTAAGCACCCACTGTCCATCATCACAGAGATGTGATGTGATCAGAAAAGTGGGTGATCCTCACCATTGGAGATGGGAGGGGAAGAGAACCACGTCAGTCTCAATTAAATTATACCAGAAATGGAAGATAGATTGATTTCCACATGAAGTGAGCTGGGGGGCCAGTTCTGAAAATGAGCAGGGTCTATCTTGCAATAGAGATGCCAGGGTAAGTCAGGCTGAGGTGCTTTTTCTGCTGCTGGATGACCCTGGGACCAGGAAGAGACAAATGGGAATGCAGAAGATAGATACCCATTTGCTGCTTTTTAGAAGACTGATAATGCAGACATTCACCATAGCTAGTGATTCAGGGTAGCTAATTCTTGAGATGGGGTTGAAGCTCCTGTAAAACTGAAGACACAGACGTGTCACCATTAGAAGGAAAGGCTTTATCTACACTGTTGGCCTGAATATGAAGTTTGCATTGATGTTAGAACATTTTCTAAACCTGTGTAAATGAATTCAAGGATTTCTGACATCCCACTTTTGTATCTTTTACTTTCTTCTACTATTACCAAAAATTAAGACACTAAGAAAAATTCTTCATATTGTGTCAGATTGCTGTTTTTCTTTTGAGCTCTGTGCAGTCTTGAAGTGTTTTAAGCTAGCTCTGTTGGGTTGGGAAGGCAGTGATCCATACATGGGCAGTGGAAATAAATAAACACTGAAAGTGTCATGATAAAGAAATTCAGTGCAAAATGTTCTGCACAAACTTATGTGCATGAATGAAACAAGACAACCCTTACAATTTACAGTCCTGTGAAAGAAGGATAGCAGACCAGTAGAGTTTTCCTGCTCAAGGCTCTTGGAGACATTTAACACGTATTTCATTATGTTCTTTACTTGGAAGATGTATTTAGATACTGCCCTATCTGATATGCAAACTTGAGTTTCTTCTTTGTGTTTTCCTGGTACAGCTGTATAGATGAGGTAGTTCTGCAAGGCTGCTCAACCGCATGTTTGATTTGGTTCAGGGGCTTTTGTTTTAAACTGCCTGTTTTGTACACTGCTTTATTCTCTGAAGTCTGTAGAATGATAAATTATTTCCTTCTCTCACAGTTAAATTTCCTTCTCTACCAGTAAAGAGGTTTTAATTGGAATTACAAATCGAGGTGCCTTTTTCTTCTTCTTCTTCTAAAAGGAATGAATTGAGATTTAAAAGGAATGAAGGAGATTTAAATACCTCTATGATAGCCTTCCCCATATATTTCTTGTTCCCAGGAAAACTGTCCTTTTACTTATTTTTTCCAGTATAACCTTACCTTTTCTAATCAGTCTTCTGACTCAAGCAGAATTATTCAAATAGGTCTATTGATGGAGTACCCTGTTCACTTGATTAAAGGCCCAACTCTGCTTCAGTGCATTTTTTTCTGCTTGAGCAGCATCTGCCAATATTCTCACATTTTCTTTCTAATTACCTTCATAGCTGGCCAGAATCCATTGAAAATTATATAGCTGGAATAAGCCTGGGTACTAACCCAAATAGTGAAGAT
Source organism: Buceros rhinoceros silvestris (assembly GCF_000710305.1). Lineage (NCBI taxonomy): Eukaryota > Metazoa > Chordata > Aves > Bucerotiformes > Bucerotidae > Buceros > Buceros rhinoceros. The sequence goes on along the minus strand of NW_010390939.1, from coordinate 10,678 downwards.
ATAAAGACTTGCATGAGGATCTTAATGTGTTTGGTCAGATACTACATAAATGATGTCATTTTTGTGGATACGCTTGGTATATGAGCAGAAGAAAAAGCTTATATGTAGCTACTTGTAACAAGATACGTATATGAATGTTCTGATTAAAAAAAAAAGCCAAAAGAAAAAAACCCAGATATACACAAGTTAAAATACAAAGTGCTTGTTAATTTGGTTGAGCTCCAACATGTAGTTCCAATGGCAGAAAAGCAAGTTGGATTGAAGATTGAACTCTTTTCTACAGAGCAGCTTAGATTCTCAGGTACTGTGCTACCAAAATGCTAAAAGCATGACGAATTAGGAGATCTTTCTATATCTAATGACAGTGCATCTATAAGATATCAAGGAGAACATGGTAATTTTCTATATGCTGTGTATTGTTTAGTTTGTCGTAATCATATACTTGGAGATAAACAATTACAGTTTTGCTTGCAACATTATATTTAATATTTTTATAGGCATATCATAGGAGCAAAATACCTTTTGGACCATAATCTGACTCCTGAGGAGCACTAGTTGCAAGCACACAGAAATAATCTTAAATGCAGAATGTCTGCAAGGCAAAGATGTGTCTAGTTGGGGCTGAGAAGGAGAGGAGGAGTTCATTGTCTTCCCAAGTCTCAACTGCCAAATATGAACTCTATAGTGTACAAAGAAAATAAAAAGCATTTTCCATTGCTCTCAGAAAATTGCAGGCATTAGACCCCATACAACCCAGTTTTTCATCTGGGCTTTTCTGTAGAGGAAAAAGCAGAAACATTCAAATTAATTTAGTGAGAGGATCTTGCACACAAACACTGGTCCAAGTTCCTGCAAATGGAAACTGGTTGCCTGATAATTGGATACAGAATAGTGCTATATCAAGGTTTAATAATGTATTTAAAATACAAAGTACAGAAATAAAAATTCTTTTCTTTTTTTCTGTTCCAGGTTCTCTGGGAGATGCTAACAAGGGAGGTCCCCTTTAAAGGCTTGGAAGGATTACAAGTAGCTTGGCTTGTAGTGGAAAAAAACGAGGTAAGACTACGTTTCTACATTCAGGTACATAGATCAGAAAACAGTATTGGGGTTTTGCAAAAGACTTTTTCATCTTCTTCAAATTGAAAGTAAGTTCACGCGTATGGAAAGATTAGCAGTAGGAGCTAACACAAAGGGTCAAAGTGATGTTATTCCTCATGAATGGACCCTTTACATCTAATTGTTGCAGCTTCACGTCGTGATGCTGTAGATCAAAAATTGTACAAGTACTGTACTAGTTTCTCAGTCTCAATTGTAAAACCTAGGGGTTTGTTCTTAGTGATGAAAGAAGCCATTGCGTCCAAGGTAGGGGAACAGTTTAACTCCATCTCCTGCGTTTAGGACATCTTTTTACTGGCCGGGAGTTGATATATCTGTAAGAGACCTTCAGCTACTTCAACTTAACTCTCCCAGCAGGAGTCACTATAGTACAAGAAACTGCCGCTTAGATGAAAATTTCAAAAATAAAAGAAGAAAAAATAGTTTTAAAAAAAGAGTGAAATTACAGTTTTGCCACCTACGTTCAACACTACATTGAAGATGAGCTCCTCACTGGTATCGGCAAGGCTGTGGCATAGCTGCAAGCCTCCTCATGCAGAGTCTTTCCATTTCAAAAGCACTTCAGTGGTGTAAACACCGTTTGTACAGTGTCCCCAGCCTCGCTTTTCTTCTCCTCACAAATTGAGGCTTTCAGTTAGTTGGACATGTGAGCGTATATCTGAACACATAGTCCCTTGATATCAAAGACAGTAACTACATTTAAAAAACATTTAAAGTTGTGACTGTACCACACACAGACAAGCATGGAAATCCTCCACAAAGATGAAACCTCCTCTATCTAGACACAGCGGAAGCTTGGGAAACATTACAATGGCAAGGCAGTGGCTGTACAATACAGGTTCCTATTATTCTACATAAACTGTTTCTCAAAATGCTTCAGAGTTAAACAGAGGAGTTAGGTTTCCTCCTCTTAGTTTAACATTTTTTGTTGGTGTTTTTTTTCCCCCTCTCTTTTTTTCTTTTATTTGGGGACTAGATTAATTCCAGTGAGTGATACTGTGATATACTGATTAGTTGGAAATGCTACACTAACAGTGCAAAGATTAAGACAGTGGTCTTCTGCAGCAGTTATCAGAGCAGGAGACACAATGAGACTCATTCTCCTAGTTTAGGAAAAGGCTCATACATCACTTTGAAGGAGGAACCGTAAAGCCTTCCACCAATAGTATTTCTTTACTATGCCTACCGTGTGCAGTTTCATTTAAGGGGTGCAGAGTGGTATAGAGAATGTTGTAAGGAGGTGTAGTCCTATGCTGAAAGATGTCAGAGGGTACAACACACATTTCTCTACAGTTTTCCAGAGCAAGGAACTGTGTAAAATACAGAATGAACAAAATGTGGACGTGATGACTATTTTACTCATGGCTGAAGAAACGTAAGGGGTGACATTTTCAGACAGAGCTGTTTGTCTGCCAGGTACCACTAGCCTGTTGCTACCATCCTCTTTGGAAGGGTGCTAGGGAGCTTGGAGGGCATTAACACTTGCTTAGGTTTTTTTTATTTTTTCTGGACATGACTTAGGGAACATGCCCAGCATAAGCCTTGTAAAAGTCAGCTTATGCTTCTTTTCTTCATAGTTTCTATGTCCCAGAGCAATGTGTGAGGGTCAGGTTCTGATCTCAGTTAAATCTGTTGACATCAGTGGAGTTGCATGGTTCCAATTCACAACAAAACCGAATCACTGTTGAGCCAGTACTTCATTTTTTGTACACAAGGCTCTTGTTAGAATCATTGTGGGACTGAGGCCAAAGCATAATTGCGTAGGGGGAAAAACGCTGCTTTGCAAAGCCTGAACCCAACAAATGAAGTGGACTTTAAGGATTCTGTATGGGTCTTTTTCATCTCTGCATAATTTCACGGTGTTATTTTTATTCTGGTAGAGTTTCTTTATAATTACAAATTCTTTTTAATCCAGAAAACAAAAACATGAGAGTTCAGGTTATGCTAGGCATGATCTCATAATAAATTACCACTGAGAAACATCATCTTTATTATTATATGACACTTCTGGAATCTGCTACCTCTCTAATATGTGACAGTTAACATTCTGCACAAGAGAAACACGTAAGTGTTGATTTTCCACCTCCTGGAACAGTGAGGGTTACAGACAACTTCTGTAGCAAGACTAGCCAGTGTATTTTTAGGCTAATGACTCAACCAGAGATCAAGCACCAGTACAATTTGTTTATGCATTGTACAAATGTCTGTGTAGTTCTCGCGCAGAAAGCTTTGCACCTTAAGGTATTACATAATTTTAATAATCATACTCCTGTGGTGCCCTGGCTCTGTATCTCACGTGTCCAGTTTTCATGGTGTTCAAGTGCTTGTGCAGCAGAATTTGTTAACTCTTACTTTGGCTGCTGTGACTTACAAGGCTTTGCAAGACACGTTGCAGTAATGTAATGGTACAATTTGACACAACTTGCTCTGCTTTGCTTCTGAAATGCCAAGACTAGGACAGATTCAAGGGTATTCTTGGCAGGTTGGCCTAAACAGGACTGTAATACCTGATTCTCACCTGTTACAGGACAGGTTGACCACTGACAAGCTTTCTCCAGCTTGACCACTCTTACATTAGGACCCGTTTTCACTGAGGAACTCGTTTTTTATCTACTTTTTTTTAAACTGAGTATGAAACATCTGAAGTCAGTTAACTGCCTGTCCTCGACCCTTAACACTGCCTTGGAGAGAGCAGAGGATCTCCTTATATGTATAATGTTGCTGGGATGCACGTTTAATCTCAGCTGGAGACACTTCAGTATCTGGGTGTGCATCCATGAGAATGGATTTGCTTTTAGGCTTTCCAGTGTGGAGGCAGAGTCTTTAAACTAAAAGTCCTCTAAGACTGATTGAAGGAATCTGTTAATGGTTTAAAACTCTCAGCCAAGGAAACCAAACACGCTTCCAGCCAATTCTTTGTAGATAGTGGTCCTGACTATAACCAGCAACTCCTTGTCTTCAGTTACCAGGAAATATTTATATGAGTTCACCGTGCTCTGTGAGTGCTCTCTGAGAGCTGCATGTCCTCATTAATCCTTCTGACCACAGGCTCATGAAACGCCTCTTGTGTCATGTAGATCTTCACTTAACTCTTTTTAATATAATCTATATTACAGCCTTTTGTAATATCAAAAGTATAGTATTGTACAGCTGGATCATCTGTGTGGGAGAAAGGAATCAAGGCAGGCTTTACGTTATACCTATCTTGATGAGCATCTTCGAACACCATGCAGTAACATCCACAAACTATTATGTTTTAGTATTAAAATTGCCTTGTTTTCACTCTGAGCTTTCTTAAGCAACTCCATTTATGCATTTGTTCCATTCTTTCTTTATAGCTCTATTAATTAATCTGTACATCTTGCTAGTGTTAGTGATTTTGTTTTTTCTTTTTAATAGGTCAATCAGTTTTTATATTGCATTTAAAAGAATGAAGAGTGTGTTTTACTTCTTTTAATTGCATTGCTTTTATAGCAAATCTGTCAGCAGCGGCTTAAAGGGAAATGTTTTCAATAACTGGTACTTTCTCTTTCCTTTAGAGATTAACCATTCCTAGCAGTTGTCCCAGAAGTTTTGCAGAACTAATGCACCAGTGTTGGGATGCTGATTCAAAGGTAATTTAATTTCTCTTTGATTTCTACATCGCCACGCCTCGTTTTGATAAGTGTTTCTTTGGGGGACAAGTCCCAGCTAACACCATTGCTGCAAGCTAGTAGCCCTATTTCTTCACAAAGATAGCTCTGGCTGTTTTTTTGTAATGTATTTTTTATATATATTTATATGTATATAAAAGGGAAGGGAAAGGCAAATCATTCTCTTTTCCTCAAGTCAAGGCACCAGCAAGAACTTTGTTCCTTTAAATTCAGAAGGAAGTTAACCACTGTTCGAGAGCCAGGTGAATTATAGCACTTAGGTGCTCTAAAGCTAGAACTTATTATTACCAGAAAGTAGCCGTATAAGAGCGATACGAGAAAGGAAATTTCCCTTCTTGGTGTCTTTTTTTTTTTTAAGCAAGGAGTTGCTTTCCTATAGAATAGCCTGAGATCTGTTATCAGTGTGTGGTTTCCACACGAACATCCGGTTAAATACCGTTGCCCTAATATCACCCTCTTTATCCTCTCCAAGAAGGGACGGTAGATAAATGCTTTGAGTCTTTGAATCTACAAGTAGACTTAAGTTCTAGGTCAGTAAATTGCTGAAGAGCACTTTCCATTGGTAACTACATATCAGCTTCTTTTCTATAATTGCAGGACATACTAGATCAGCTAGCTCTCTGGCTTGCTTTAGCCACTTACATGTGTCCAGAAGGCTGCTGCTGTATTTCAAGGAGAGGGAGGGATCTGGATCTGCATGCTGTAAAAGAAGGATCAGGCTGAGTTTTGTCTGCCTAAGTAATGCGCCTGGGTGTGGACGGTTCCTGGGAGCATTGTTTCCAGAGGCGCCTCTGATGTGTGCAAAGAGTGAATCCCACGTTAGATGGGGTTTTCTCACAGTCTGCTCTTTGCTACTTTTTTCATGCAGCTTCTCTTCTGTTAGGCAATTGCAAGCACTTTGTTCACATGACTGAAATGGAGTGATCTCTGGTCACAGTTTGGGCATGTGACTGACATACTCGGTCACGTGTTGGGAAAGGGACGCTACTTACAGCTCTCAACATGCCTTGATAAAAGCCTGTGTGGCCTGCATGAGCCAAAAGATGGAGCACACTCCTCTGTAATACTGCTGTGTGTGACGCTCCCTTTTCGTTAGGATTAGCTTTAGAAAATCAGATAGTTGATGTATGAACAATTTACTGAAGGTCAGGCAGGGGTGAGCTTGAGGATGTCAGCTGCTCAAAAGCAATTGCTAACATGCATACTTTCAGCCTGCAGAAAGCACAAGGTATCTTTAGGTGGCTTACCCCTGAGAAAAGAGGGATGCCCATTTACTGTGGGGTTAAGGAATACACTTGGAAAGCTGCTGCAGAGCGGCTGGAGTGTCAGACGCTGCTCACACCATAACTTCCTCATGGGAATGGACAGATTTATTAACTTTGCTTTGAATTCTTAAGAATTTCTTCATACGTGGAGAAAAATGTCTATAGGGCATTGCTCCACATGATACTTGTGTGTAGTGGTACTCTTTATACAGTTTAAAGTGTGCTAGTTGAAACAAACAGCCCCTAGGGGTTCAAAGCATTTTACTAAAATGTTAATTACTAATTATTTTAAGTTAGTAATTATTAAAGAACAATCTCTAGTAATTTAAAGTATCTTAAATAACCACTTCCACATGTTAAAATCCCTATCAAACAAGCTGCTTGAGTACTAGATAACTGTACAAACAAGGTTGCTCATCACTGATGCCTTTGTTTGATGGGGTTACTTGGTTTTGAAACACAGGTGAGTGGTTCTTTCTCATTTCTTCTGTTCCTTCAGTTTATCCCCATTTTAATGTAAAAAATATTTATAAATTACTGAATATTTTAATGGAAATAAGAAACCTGGGAACAGAGAAGCAGCAAGAAGGGAAAGCCATATGGATTAAATATCCTGGGTTTATGCAGACCTGTTTAGTAAGAAATACTGAGTGGAAGGAAACAGTAAAATCATTAGCCAGAATTATTTCTAGAGGGGCATATGCTTTAATGATTTCGGTATGAGACATCACAGATATAAAGGGAAATAATTGTCAAAGGCGACTCATGCCTTGATATTTTAAGAATCTTTTAAGTAATCTTTTTAAGTAATAACTCGAGATGCCTGACTTTCTAGAAAGTGTGAAGCAGTCATCCGCTGGAAGTAAGACTTTTTTTAAAAAAACAGGTTCTCAGCTTGAGCTCCCAATTTCAACAATCACTTTTTGCCGGTTTTAACCAAGGTATCAGTCTGCACTTAGAGTGCATTTATTAAATCTGAAATTATCCTTGCCTAGGGGGAAGAAACCAACAAAACCCACATGGCAGTGTAGGCTTGTGTCTTCCTATCAGCTTTGTCTCCAGGGGAAGTTGGTACCTGTAAATCTGGTAGCTACAAAGCTGGCAGGGTAGCTGGTGACTGTTCAGAGATGAACAAGCTACAGTACTGTGTGACTGTGCGTTTGTTCCAGCTCTAGTTGCATTAACTCAACAGCTCCTTTGCCTGTACTGTAGAACTCAGAATACGTGTGTTGCTGTTCATCCCAGATCAGTTAGTGCTTTCACCTGCCCTTTAAAGAAGCTCTGTTCTCTGTCATCATCTCCACTCGTTACCCCAGAGAGGCCTAATGGTAGTGTTGACTGTGCTCACATAATATCAGTCCTACCCTATACTTCCCACTGTACCTCTGAGAAAGAAGGAGCAAACAAAACTCATGGAAGTATTTTGTAAAAGAATCCTCAATAAGCCATAAAACGTTGCAATTAATGTGGTATAGCTTTTCTTTCCGAAAACAGAATTAGTTAGTACAAGCACACTACCATCTGTTGGACGGTATGTAGCAGTAGCAGTACCCAGGTATATTGGTGGGGAGCTGTGATCTCCTGTCTGGCAGCTTCCTCACCATTTGGGAGGCTCTTGAATGGCCTCAACAGTTCACATCCACTGGGGTGGTTACAAGAGATGCAGCTGTCGCAACAAGAGTGAGCCTGAGGATTGTTGGAAGGTTCTCCTGCCTCAAAGCTGCAGCAGAGTTGTCTGTCCTGGTTGGTGCCAGAGGTGAATTTTGTGCTCTGTACCTCCAGTGCGGCAGGCTCCCTGACCAGGAGTGTTCTTCCAGTGTTCAGAGGGTTTGCTCAGCCCTGGCAGGTGCAGCAGCATCATGTATGTAGGGGGAGGACTGCTGCCTGTAAGTACAGAGAGACCCTGCTGGGTTTCCACACAGGGATTAGATCAACAAGTGCAAGCGATGTGCTGCTGAGTAGACTGCTGCTGCCATGATGCTTTGTGCTCCAGGTTGTTGCTTCATGGACGCTGAGCTGAGTGACAAACTGCATAAGCTCACAGTGGATGGGGCAAGTGCTGTCTGTTCAAAGAAAATCCACATACCTAATCCAACTGTCCGTTGCCTGAAATCATGGAGATGGCCCAAAAAATGACAGACAAAGCCTCCAGTCTGTAACTATTCGGCTGCACCAAATAGCGCAGCGTTACGGTATAAGAGAGCTTGTCTTTTTTTTGTTAGGCATTTGACACTTTTTCATGCTGTTTGACATTTAAAATAAAGAAATTGTCTTTCTTTTATAATGTGGAAATCACTTGGATCTTCCTGGGAGAGACACCTCTGCATTGTTCCTAATTGTTTTTGTGCTCCCAAATTAAAATGCACGTTTTAATTGCGGCATCTGTAATTTTAGCAGAAATGGTATAATTACAGGCGCGATAGAGAGAGAATGTGCATCATCCCTTTATTATGTGTCTACATTTTGTTTCAGCCTTTTGTCTCAACCTTGTCTGGGGTCTGTCAAACAGACTAACAGAGTCAGCGCTCTCTCAAGAAACACATTTAACTGTGGCTTTTTCAGTTTTGTTATTGTCCTATTTCATAGCTGCCTTTTGGGACTAGGGAGAGTAGAAAATACAGAGGAGTTGCAATTGCTCTCCCTGGCTAGTAAGCCCAGTGGGTGCTGGATAGAGAGCCCTGCAGCTGACATGAGCTGTGCTGCTAGGTGAGACATCCTCATCTAGCGTCAATCTTCATTTCTTCCCTGGCTGCTCCTGAGGTGGCTAAGGGAGAGGTTTTGCTGGAAAGTCTGTCCTTCTCTTCAAGAACTGTAGCCAGAACCCCATTTTTGATGGGCAGCTGAATAGCTTGTTCATGCATTAAAGAGTTTGGATTTCTACTTGTAAAAGACTGTCTGTCTAAGTACCCGTTGCTAATGGGTCCAGCCTTCTCTTGTTTGGCAGGGTTTTCCTTCTCCGCTTGAGGAAAACTTTTTTCTTTCAAATTAAGAATCTTGATTGTTCTTGATGCTACTAATGTTGTTTAATGGTTTATTGAGTACCAAAAGGTTTTACTGGTATACATGGAAGACTAAGGTAAGGCTTGAGTCCTACTAGCTTATGTGATTCTTTCCAGACTGACCTTTTCTTCAGTCGGAAGAACAAAAAAAAAAAAAAAGCCCAACATTTACGAATTTATAGTCCTCTTGTAGGACACTGTGTTCATAAAGCAGCATCCCAGTTTCTGTTCCTTGCAGTCTTTCAACTGAAAAAATCCTGTAAATTATTTAACACGGTAGTAGTTGTATATGAATGCCAATGCTGTGTTTCGTTTTGTTTTGCTGTTTTTTTGTCTTCAGAAAAGGCCATCTTTCAAGCAGATAATTTCAATCCTGGAATCTATGTCAAATGACAGCAACCTTCCAGACCAGTGTAACTCATTCCTGCATAACAAGGCAGAGTGGAGGTAAGTTTCCTTCCTCCCAAGATGAAATGATGTGGTTTGCCTTTGAAATGGTGTAAGTCTGTGTTCTTTTCAGAAAGACATCAGGCTCCAATGAGGTATTGGTAGAAAATATCTGTGCTTGAGGTATTTTTAGAACGCAACTTACCTTGTTGTTTT